>NW_026562384.1:10665000-10917500 GCF_027474105.1 Poeciliopsis prolifica | reverse complement strand
ACGTTCTTATCCAGTCCCAAATCCTTTGCGATGTTCCCAACAAAAGTTCCACCTTGAACCTCCTCTAAAATGGAGTATTTGAGCTGTGCAAACACCACGCTCCATAATTCGGTTAAAGCAAATAAAAGAGAAATCCAACAATGTCGCGCCCGCCGTGCATTTCCCATTCTTTGTCCCATAACAAAAAAAGATGAAGGTGCGGCAAAAAAAAAAAAAGATCCGTGTTTTAAAATCCAGAAAAAGACCCGAAAACTGTAAAGGATATATGTCTGTATAAAAGTGAATAGAATAGGATGTGTAAGTTTACCAAATGATTAGCTACCTCTGCTGTAAGCCGCGATCTAACGCACAGATTGCTTTTCGGCTGAATATGAGGGATGTGTTTCTGGATGTTACGTTGAACAAGCTCTGCAGATAACCTGACCATCACTGACACCAAGCGACTAAACATAAATATTGTATTTATTGATATTCGTGGACGTTTTCTTCGAGACAAAATATTTCTAATTTGTAGCTATTGGAGATAAGAAACCAGTATTGCAAATGCACTATAAACATAATATTGGTATTTTGCATTTCATGAAACTGAAAGGTTAGCGAGTTAAGAAAATATCAAATTATATAAAAAAAAAAAAACTTGGATCCCAGCTGTTGATAGGTGAAAAATCAACACGCATTCCCTATTTAAAAGGCGATGTGAGAAGAATAAAAAAAAACAAAGAAATGATCCAGTGATGTTGAGCTAGATATGTTCAAATTAGAAAATTTCAAGGCAAAATTGTTGATCTTACCTCTTCAGAAGTGCGTCTTCTGTCAGGAAGTACTAACGTGTTTGCGTGACTTCCAGGTACTATAGTAGATCCAATACTCATCCTCGGTCCAACTAACATGTAGCGTTTGTCTCCAGATCTGTACTGGATGCTGTGACACAGTGTCCCATCATAATTAGTCTCTTGGAGATATTTAGAGGTGTAGTCTGTGGATTTGGAGCACTGCATTGCAATTAGAACAATTATGCTGATGATAAATAGAACTGAAACTGCGCCCAAAGTGATCATCAGGAAAAAAGTCACATCATTTCCTTCATCGTCATTTGCTGCACTTTTAACATCGGAAGCTGCAAAAGCCTCTTTTGGCTCCACCAGTTTAACAATCACAGTAGCTGTTGCTGATAGTGAAACGTTGCCATTATCTTTGACCAGTATGACCAGTTTATGTTCAGCCTCGTCTGTCTCTGTGAATGAGCGAAGTGTTCTGATCTGTCCAGTGTACCGGTCCAAACCAAACAGACTGTGGTCAGTAACTTCCTGCAGTGAAAACAGCAACCAGCCATTATATCCTATACAGCGTCATAGGCTCTGACTTTAGTCACCAAGTGTCCTGCGTTCACGTTGCGTGGAATCTCCTCCACACCTTCAGCAGAACCATTGGAGCTGAGTGGATACAGGATGACTGGAGCGTTGTCGTTCTGATCCAGAATGAACACGTTCACTGTGACATTGCTGCTGAGTGACGGAGTCCCAGAATCAGTGGCGACAACTTGGAACTGGAAAGTTTTTAGCGTTTCAAAGTCAAAACTCTTTAGCGCCACGATGTCCCCGGTTTCAGAATTGACATTCAAAAAGGATGTAGGTATATTGGTTCCTTCTTTATTCCTTAAGATTAAATATGAAACAAGTGCATTACTACCTTCGTCATTATCAAGCGCTGAGACTGAAAATATTTTCTCCCCTGGTTTATTGTTTTCTGTTATATAAAAAATATACGGATCTTTATAGAATTCGGGCATATTGTCATTAATGTCAGACACAAGAACTGGTATAATCTTTTCTGATGATAAAGATGTCTGCCCTGCATCTTTCGCGATGATTCTAACATTATATTGCGCTTCCTTTTCTCTGTCCAAAATAGTTTTAGTTACTAGAGAATAAACGTTGTTTTGTAAAGAAGGAGTTAGCAAAAACGGAAGGTCTTGATTTATGTAACACATAACTTTTCCGTTCAGACCAGAATCAGCATCTTTTACACTAATCAACGCCACTGTTGTCCCGGGCTTTGAGTCTTCTGGGATCGCATGAAAAAATGACGTCACTTCTATGTTTGGTTCATTGTCATTCACATCAACCACATTAATTACCACCGTTTTATCTGTCTTTAGTGTGGCTGCGCCGCTGTCAGATGCCTGAACATCAACTTCATATCTGCCGCATTCTTCAAAATCCAACGCTCCAGTCACAACAATGACACCAGTCCCTGGATCTAAACTAAAACGTTCACGTACCCGTGCATCCACGTGATTTCCGAATGAATACATAACGTCTCCGTTCGAACCCTCATCTAAATCTGTTGCGCTAACTTGAATCACGGTCGTACCAACAGGGGAGTTTTCCTTAATTGACACAGTGTATGATTCCTGGCTGAACACGGGCGCATTGTCATTAACATCGGAAACATTAACAACTATTGTCATGTTACCAGATCGTGGAGGTTTACCTCCATCTAATGCTGTCAGAAGTAACACATGACTTTTCACTGATTCTCTGTCAAGGGGCTTTTCGAGAACTAAACTAGGTGTTTTACGGTCTTCGCCCCGATCTTTCACCTCTAAACGGAAATGTCCATTTTGACTCAGCTTATATTGCTGAACAGAAAATAAGCCACTGTCAGCATCACGTGCCTCTTGCAACTGAAATCTCGAGCCTGGCAGCGCAGATTCAGAAATGTCCAACGTACTTTCATTATGTGCGAAAACTGGCGCATGATCATTTACATCCAATATCTCCACGGCAACGTGATGGATTTCCAGCGGGTTTTGAAGCACTGCTTTTAAATCAAGCACACAAACCTTGCTTCGATCACATATTTCCTCTCGATCAAATTTTCTGTCCACATACAAGACGCCGTCATTTTGGTTTACCCCAAAGAGAGGCTCTGTAGATCCGTACACAATGCGGATGCCCCTCTGTTTCATTGTACTCTTGTCGAGACCTAAATCCTTCGTGATATTTCCAACAGCTGTCCCCTCTTTAACTCCCTCGAAGACAGAATATCGAAACTGTGCTGAAGAGCTGCTCCAAAATGAAAACAAAGTCATCATGAATGGCATCCATGTTATCCACCCGCTCCGTGTTTTAGGCCGCCTTTGTTCCATGTTGAAGATCTGCTAAAGTAAAAATATCATGAGATCCTTTACAAACAACGACTTTCATGTGCTAATATGGAATTCCCGCAACACGATAAAAATGCAACTGCTCTCTGGTAGAGAGTTTTCATACAAAATCACAGCCCGCGTATAGAGCAAGTGCTCATCTTCTGGGGAGAAAGAGGATGGGTCTGGTGGAAATCACCACAAAAGCTGGACATATTACTTGTCCTTATACTGACACCAAGTGATCCTCAGCGAAACTACAGTTACTCAATTTAAGATAAATTATAACAGATGTAGGTATCCAAATGCTAAACGTTTGATGGAACAAGTGCCAAATGTTTGTTGGCCCAAACAGTGAAAATGATCCCAAAATTTGAGCACGTCTTTATACATCCGCCATGACATCCGCTCAAACTTTGGAAGAAAAGTGAAGGAGCGCGCGCCATCAATCATATCCTCACCACGGACAGCAGTTTTCATGGTTGTGCAACAGACATCTGAACAACAAAAAAGTAAATAATAGAAATACAAATAAAAAAGGAAACTGTAGAGTAATTCGCATTGTTCACACCATAACTGAATGTCCATTAATGCTTACAATTGTGCAACCTAAACATATATCAACCAAAACGCAAACATATAATAGTCTAAAATATTGCACTGCAATGAATAGTAGCACAAACATATTATTGTTGTCCAAATAGCAAGAGTGGAATTTATTTGAAATTGTTGTGACGTAGTGTCAAGAGAACATGATCGTTTTTCAAAATTCAATTTTAATATATTCATTCGGTCATTCTCTATCAGCAAAGCAGATAATTAATTCATAAAAAGGAAAATGGCAATAAACACGTTTGTTGAGGATTTTTACCCATGTTGCTGGATTTTGTAAACTGACCACTAAAGGGCTTCAGTCAGAAGCAATGCTGGTCATCAAGTGTTTAAATAGGTTCAATGAAGGATTATGTCAATGATCTCAATAAAGTTAATTATCAATGACTGCTGCACCGGTCTCAACAGTAAAGAAAAAACAGATCAGCTGACGAACATCAAGAAGAAAATAAACGGAAAAACCTTCAAAATAAAAGGAAGCACTTCAAAATAAAAGCATAGATATATGACATTGAACTACTTGAAGAATTAATAACAACGTTATTTGGAGAATTAAAGGGTATATATGGGTGTAACCTATGAAAATACCTCGACAACACCGTTTATCTCACCTCATCAGATGTTCTCCTCCTGTCAGGTAACACCAACGTGTTTGCATGACTTCCGGGAACTATAGTAGATCCAATACTCATCCTGGGTCCAACTAACATGTAGCGTTTATCTCCAGATCTGTACTGGATGCTGTGACACAGTGTCCCATCATAATTAGTCTCTTGGAGATATTTAGAAGTGTATCTGTGGATTTGGAGCACTGCATTGCAATCAGCACGATGATACTGATGATAAATAGAACTGAAACTGCGCCCAAAGTGATCATCAGGTAAAACGTCACATGATTTTCCTCGTCATCCATTGCCGCACTTTTAACATCAGAAGCTGCAAAAGCCTCTTTTGGCTCCACCAGTTTCACAATCACAGTAGCTGTTGCTGATAGTGAAACGTTGCCATTATCTTTGACCAGTATGACCAGTTTATGTTCAGCCTCGTCTGTCTCTGTGAATGAGCGAAGTGTTCTGATCTGTCCAGTGTATCGGTCCAAACCAAACAGACTGTGGTCAGTAACTTCCTGCAGTGAAAACAGCAACCAGCCATTATATCCTATATCAGCGTCATAGGCTCTGACTTTAGTCACCAAGTGTCCTGCGTTCACGTTGCGTGGAATCTCCTCCACACCTTCAGCAGAACCATTGGAGCTGAGTGGATACAGGATGACTGGAGCGTTGTCGTTCTGATCCAGAATGAACACGTTCACTGTGACGTTGCTGCTGAGTGACGGAGTCCCAGAATCAGTGGCGACAACTTGGAACTGGAAAGTTTTCAGAGTTTCAAAATCGAAACTTTTCAGCGCCACGATTTCCCCGGTTTCAGAATTGACATTCAAAAAAGATGTCACAGTGTGTTCATTAGCTGTAGTTCTCATAAAACTATATGCAATTAGAGAATTTTCTTCTTCATCCCCGTCTTCTGCTCGCACCGAAAACACAGAGGCTCCTGGTGGGTTATTTTCTGAGATGTAAAACGCATAAGGACTCTGCAAAAACTCGGGACTGTTGTCGTTTGCATCTAAAATATTTAGACGTATTGTCCTTTGTGATGTTAATGCAGGTGTACCTGCGTCCTTTGCGATTATAGTGAGATCATAAACACATTTTTCTTCTCTGTTCAGCTCAGATTTGGTGACTACAGCAAACATGTTATCTTGAAATGATGGAATTAATTTAAAAGGCTCGTCATCAGCCACGTAGCTTATTATTTTCCCATTTACACCGGAATCTAAATCTGTGATACTAATAAGTGCCACTGTCGTTCCTGGTCTGGAGTCTTCTGAAACTGCACTTGATAGAGAGGCAATTTCAATCACAGGAGGATTGTCGTTAACGTCTCTAATTTTAATAATAACACTTTTATACGTTTTGAATGGAACACTTCCTTTATCAGAGGCCTGTATATCAATATCATAACTGTCTTTTTCTTCAAAGTCCACGTGTCCTTTGACAGTGATCTCCCCTGTAACAGAGTCGATACTAAATAGTTCTTTAATTTGATCTTTGACGTCACTGCCAAATGAATAAACTACTTCCCCATTAAGTCCTGCATCCATATCTGTTGCATTCACTTGGATCACTGTGGTTCCCAAAGGAGCGTTTTCCTGCAACGACTCCGAATATTTTTCTTTGGTGAATATTGGCATGTTGTCATTCACATCAATTACATCTATGCATATTTCAACCGTGCCTGTCTTTGGTGGAGTTCCACCGTCAATAGCTCTAAGCACAAATTTATAACTATCTTTGGCCTCTCTGTCCAGCTGCCTCTGTAACTGCAATATCGGTGTTTTGCCATCTCTACCGCGATCTTTGATTTCTAGCCGAAAATGATCATTCTGACTGATTGTGTACTGCTGGACCGCGTTAATACCGCCATCTGGATCATGGGCCATTTGTAGCTGGTACTGTGCTCCCGGTAATGCAGATTCTGAGATCTCCAGTCGCTGTGTGTTCTCGGGGAATTTGGGAGAGTGGTCGTTTAAATCGGCTATCTCAACTGTTACATAATGTATTTCCAGCGGATTTTCCAGCACTGTTTTGAGATTGATCAAGCATGCCTTATTATCTTTACATACTTGCTCTCGATCTATTTGCTGCCTGGTATACATGATCCCGTCGTTCTCATTTACCGTAAAAAGAGGTTCATTCAATCCAGACATAATACGGAATCCCCTCCTTTTCATCACAGTCACGTCTATTCCCAAATCCTTTGCTATATTTCCAACAAGACTTCCCTCTTTAAGCTCCTCTGATATCGTGTATCTCAGCTGCGCCGAAGCAGAATAGGCAAATGAAAGCAAAATCCAAACGATGAATATTGCGTGTCGGTGTTGCCAATAATCCCGTCCTCTTTGTTTCATATCGTCCTTTGGAAAAAAGAATCCACTTGCGCCCATGATTCTCCAGTTAGGTTGTTATCATGACCACACGAAACAAATTATTTCCTGGGTATAAAGTATGACAAAAAAACAACTAAACTGGTCCCCTTTCAGTTCCGCGGACACCTTCAGCAAAATGCTTTGCCCGAATGAAAATAATAATTTCTACATCCAAGCGAGGACGCTGGGGCGGTATCCTGCTTTATGTTGTTAATATACCGCCACCTTGTGAAAAGCACATGTATTCATCAATTGATTAAAGGATTTGCTGATGTGAGAATATATATATATAATATATATTATATATATATATATATATATATATATATATATATATATATATATATATATATATATATATATAATATAATATATATATAATATATATATATATATAAACAGTTCAAATAATTTTCTACTTGTAAATTTGCTAAGGAATTTATGACAAGAAAAAAATCAAGAAAAATTCTACATGTCTTCTCAAACTTGGAGTGCATAAATAATGATGTTCTTACCTCTTCAGATGTTCTTCTCCTGTCAGGAAGCACCAGTGTATTTGCATGACTTCCGGGTACTATAGTAGATCCAATACTCATTCTGGGTCCAACTAACATGTAGCGTTTGTCTCCAGATCTGTACTGGATGCTGTGACAAAGTGTCCCATCATAATTAGTCTCTTGGATATATTTAGAAGTGTAGTCTGTGGATTTGGAGCACTGCATTGCAATCAGCACGATGATACTGATGATAAATAGAACTGAAACTCCGCCCAAAGTGATCATCAAGTAAAACGTGACATCATTACCCTCGTCATCATTTGCTGCACTTTTAACATCAGAAGCTGCAAAAGCCTCTTTTGGCTCCACCAGTTTCACAATCACAGTAGCTGTTGCTGATAGTGAAACGTTGCCATTATCTTTGACCAGTATGACCAGTTTATGTTCAGCCTCGTCTGTCTCTGTGAATGAGCGAAGTGTTCTGATCTGTCCAGTGTATCGGTCCAAACCAAACAGACTGTGGTCAGTAACTTCCTGCAGTGAAAACAGCAACCAGCCATTATATCCTATATCAGCGTCATAGGCTCTGACTTTAGTCACCAAGTGTCCTGCGTTCACGTTGCGTGGAATCTCCTCCACGCCTTCAGCAGAACCATTGGAGCTGAGTGGATACAGGATGACTGGAGCGTTGTCGTTCTGATCCAGAATGAACACGTTCACTGTGACGTTGCTGCTGAGTGACGGAGTCCCAGAATCAGTGGCGACAACTTGGAACTGGAAAGTTTTCAGAGTTTCAAAGTCGAAACTCTTTAGCGCTGCTATTTGTCCATTTTCTGAGTTGATATTTAAAAATGCTGTCACATCGTGTTTACTTCCTTCTCTCACAATATAATAGGAAATGGCTGCATTTTCGTTCACATCAATGTCTGTCGCGCTTACAGAAAATACGGTTGTCCCAGCAACATTATTTTCTGATAAATAAAACTGCAATGGACTTTTTTCGAAACGAGGACTGTTGTCATTCACATCGGAAACCTGAATAATGATTGTTTTCACCGTAGATAAGGTTGGATTACCGCAATCACAGGCTTGTATTAATATTTCGTAAAGAGAAACCTTCTCTCTATCTAAATGTTCTTTTGTTACAAGTGAATACATGTTTTCCTTGTAGGACGGCTTCAGTTCAAAAGGTACATCATTAAGTATGCGTGAAATAATCTTTCCATTAAGGCCAGAGTCTTTATCTGTTACACTGATAAGAGAAATTGCTGTTCCAGGTTTTGAATCTTCTGATATTGTATTTGAAAGAGATGTAACATCTATCTTTGGTGAGTTATCGTTTACATCTTTTATCTTTACAACCACTCTACACCTCCCTGTTAACGGAGGCGTTCCCTTGTCTGATGCTTCAATGTCAATATTGTAGCTTTCTGATTCCTCAAAGTCCAAAGCTGCTTTTAATTTGATTTGACCTGTTAACTTCTCCAATTCAAATATGCTATATATTTTAGGTGCCAATGTTTTGGCAATATTGTACTCAATTTCTCCGTTTGTTCCCTCGTCAGGATCTGTTGCATTAACAGTTGTAACAATAGTTTCTGTTGTAGCATTTTCATATATCTGTACTTGATAAACGTCCTGGCTGAACGATGGACGATTATCGTTAATATCAAGCACAGTGACTGAAACATTAAGTGTTCCTGATCTCGGAGGTTTTCCTCCATCTATTGCTGTAACAAACAGTGCAAGTTTCTTACTTTTTTCTCGATCTAGGGGCTTCTTTAACACTAAAAATGGTATTTTGTCCTCATCGTTTTGACTTAGATCTATATCAAAATATTCATTTGATGATAGCGCGTATGATCGTATTGAATTCACTCCTGCATCGGGGTCACGGGCCGCTTGAAGCTGAAATCGTGTGCCGAGTGAAGCATGCTCTGCTATTTGAATGTGTTGCTCCGTTTTTGTAAAATTTGGGGAGTGATCATTCACATCTTTAATTTCAACAGCAACGTAGTGCATCTCTAAGGGATTTTCCACAATAATTTTTAGCTCCGTTACGCATGCGCCCTCGCCGTGACATAGCTCTTCTCTATCAAATTTTCTACGAACCTCCAAGGCACCGGTATCCACGTTCACACCAAAAAGTGCGCTTTCTGATCCGGAAACAACTCGTAGCCGACGATCGGTTAAATGTGATTTCTCCAGACCAAGATCCTTCGCAATATTTCCAATGACGGTTCCCTCTTTAACCTCCTCCGGAACGGAGTACCTCAGTTCAGCCGCAGTCTGCTTCACGAAAATCAGGAGAAGGTGTACAAGAAAAACACGCAAGAAATGCCCACGCGATAGTTTCAAGTTTGCCATCGTCATTCAGCCTCACATTCACTCCAGGTGTAATATTTATGGCGATGATTTTTTCTCTTAAGCAAACTCCGTCATGAGACGCTACGTCTCTCGTTCTTTCATCAAAAATGCTCTGTGTGGTGGAACAGCAAACAAAAGGCTTGGTCTGGGTATGGAGTGTCTCTGCAGGTTTGAATGTATTACAACGACACCTTGTGGACAACATAGTTTATTTGTTTATTTTATGAAAACTGCTCAGTGGCAAAGCTTTGTCTCTTCTGCGTTCAGAAAAATCAACATTTCTAGACAACTGGTCAACCGTGCATTAGTTCAGTTAATAAACAGGAATCATGTCGGGCAAGCTCTTTGCATAGTTGTGACTTGAACATCGTTCTTTTACATTAACAACAGATAACCATATATTCTATCTCCTTGATAACATAATAAAACATCGCCCAGTTCCGTGAAAAATTCCACTCATCTTAGTCTATGTACCTATTATCTGCCAGTCTTTGTTCCAATGAGCATATTGAATTCAGCACCATGGACAGCAAACGACCCCATTTCCGCAGTCAGCTCACTGCACACAAATGCCTTCTGAGGATTTAAAATTATTTCAGTTTACAAACTTACTGCAAACAACCCAGATTATGTAGAAACTACCAAAAAAAGTGAAAATACACCAAATATTTTACACAATACTAAAAAAAATTTAAAAGTTATTTGGGGGCAACAATATTTTTATGCACATAAAACGTTATCAATATAAAAAATAAAAATAAAAAAGATGAGGAAACAAGAAAGTATCTACAACAAAAAAGAGACAAAAAAAACTTTTTAATCTCTAGAATTAGAAACAACCCACTCAAGTTCTCATACTTAGGATTATTAGTAAGTCAGGAAGAAATCAACTTATGACACACACGCATATACAAAATAAACAAATGGGCTATTACTAATATTCAAATAAAACGAAAAAGTCTGAAAATGTATAATACAATAAAAAAAAATAAAAAAACAGCAGCAACGAAAGATTAATATAAAACAATAATTTCAAGTAAATGTCTTACCTCTTCAGACGTTTTCCTTCTGTCAGGTAACACCAAAGTATTTGCATGACTTCCAGGTACTATAGTAGATCCAATGCTCATCCTGGGTCCAACTAACATGTAGCGTTTGTCTCCAGATCTGTACTGGATGCTGTGACACAGTGTCCCATCATAATTAGTCTCTTGGACATATTTAGAAGTATAGTCTGTGGATTTGGAGCACTGCATTGCAATCAGCACGATGATACTGATGATAAATAGAACTGAAACTCCGCCCAAAGTGATCATCAGGTAAAAAGTCACATAATTTTCCTCTTCATCCTTTGCTGCATTTTTAACATCAGAAGCTGCAAAAGCTTCTTTTGGCTCCACCAGTTTCACAATCACAGTAGCTGTTGCTGATAGTGAAACGTTGCCATTATCTTTGACCAGTATGACCAGTTTATGTTCAGCCTCGTCTGTCTCTGTGAATGAGCGAAGTGTTCTGATCTGTCCAGTGTACCGGTCCAAACCAAACAGACTGTGGTCAGTAACTTCCTGCAGTGAAAACAGCAACCAGCCATTATATCCTATATCAGCGTCATAGGCTCTGACTTTAGTCACCAAGTGTCCTGCGTTCACGTTGCGTGGAATCTCCTCCACACCTTCAGCAGAACCATTGGAGCTGAGTGGATACAGGATGACTGGAGCGTTGTCGTTCTGATCCAGAATGAACACGTTCACTGTGACGTTGCTGCTGAGTGACGGAGTCCCAGAATCAGTGGCGACAACTTGGAACTGGAAAGTTTTCAGAGTTTCAAAGTCGAAACTCTTTAGCGCTGCTATTTGTCCATTTTCTGAGTTGATATTTAAAAATGCTGTCACATCGTGTTTACTTCCTTCTCTCACAATAAAATAGGAAATGGCTGCATTTTCGTTCACATCAATGTCTGTCGCGCTTACAGAAAATACGGTTGCCCCAGCAACATTATTTTCTGATAAATAAAACTGCAATTGACTTTTTTCGAAACGAGGACTGTTGTCATTCACATCGGAAACCTGAATACTGATTGTTTTCACCGTAGATAAGGTTGGATTACCGCAATCACTGGCTTGTATTAATATTTCGTAAAGAGAAACCTTCTCTCTATCTAAATGTTCTTTTGTAACAAGTGAATACATGTTTTCCTTGTAGGACGGCTTCAATTCAAAAGGTACATCATTAAGTATGCGTGAAATAATCTTTCCATTAAGACCAGAGTCTTTATCTGTTACACTGATAAGAGAAATTGCTGTTCCAGGTTTTGAATCTTCTGATATTGTATTTGAAAGAGATGTAACATCTATCTTTGGTGAGTTATCGTTTACATCTTTTATCTTTACAACCACTCTACACCTCCCTGTTAACGGAGGCGTTCCCTTGTCTGATGCTTCAATGTCAATTTTGTAGCTTTCTGATTCCTCAAAGTCCAAAGCTGCTTTTAATATGATTTGACCTGTCAACTTCTCCAATTCAAATATGCTATATATTTTAGGTGCCAGTGTATTAGCAATGCTGTACTCAATTTCTCCGTTTGTTCCCTCATCTGGATCTGTTGCATTAACAGTTGTAACAATAGTTCCTACTGAAGCATTTTCATATATATGTACTTGATAAACCTCCTGGCTAAAGGATGGACGATTATCGTTACTATCAAGCACAGTGACTGAAACATTAAGTGTTCCTGATCTCGGAGGTTTTCCTCCATCTATTGCTGTAACAAACAATACAAGCTTCTTATGTTGTTCTCTGTCTAGAGGCTTCTTTAACACTAAAAATGGTATTTTGTCTTCATCGCTTTGGCTTAGATCTATAACAAAATAGTCATTTGATGATAACGCGTATGATCGTATTGAATTCACTCCTGCATCGGGGTCCCGGGCCATTGGCAGCTGAAATCGTGTCCCTAAGGCAGTGTGTTCAGCTATTTGAAAACGTTGCTCCGTTTTTGTAAAATTTGGGGGATGGTCATTGATATCCGTAATTTCAACAGCAACGTGGTGCATCTCCAACGGATTTTCAACAATAATTTTGAGCTCCACGAGGCATGCGCCTTCACCATGACAAAGCTCCTCTCTGTCAAATTTTCTACGCACCTGTAATGCTCCATTTTCCAAATTAACATCAAACAACGTGTTTTCAGATCCCGAAACAACACGGAGCCGTCGATCACTTAAATGTGATTTCTCCAGACCGAGATCCTTCGCAATATTTCCAATCACGGTTCCCTCTTTCACTTCTTCTGGAACAGAGTACCTCAGTTGAGCCGCAGCCTGCTGCGCAAAAATCAGCAGAAAATGTAAAAGAAAAACGTGCCAATCGCAGTCGCTCGAAAGCTTCCAGTTTCCCATCGTTAATAAGCCTCACATGCGCTCGTGGTGTATCATTTGCGACGATTATTATGATCTATATTAAATCCCGACACGGATTCTTAAATCTCCCGTTCTTTCATCAAAAGTGCCGTGTGTGGTGGAAGAGCAAACAAAAGACTTGGTCTGATAAGGGAGCCTCTGCGGTGACGTGGTTATATTGCAGCGACACCTTGTGGACAAACATGGTTTATCGTGTCTGTGGGAACTGCAAACTAACACGGCTTTGTTTTCTTTCCTTTCATTAAACACACTCATTGAGGCAACAAGTGAACAATGAAATTCCTCAGACATTAAACCTACATCATTGCGGGTGAATGTCTGCTTTGTTATGACCTGAACAGCTTATAATATAACGCACACAAAAAAACATTGAGGACTCAGTGTGTTTTGTAAAATATTTTACTCAAACCAAATCTATATAAACTACTCTTTCTCTCTCCAACACTGTTTTCGAAAAAAGCAATTGAAATCAGCACCACGGACAGCTAATCATGCTCTTTCCACACTATCTACCCGGTGAACCTAAATATGTTCTGGTAAAGCATTGAAGTGCTTTAGCCTTTCGTGAAATAGCTACATTATATAGTAACTGATAGGAAGCATGACTGTACGACAAAATGTTTGTTTACACATTTCTAAAGAAAAAAAAAAGCAAACAAAAAAAATACTAACTTCAATGTTTTGTGGTTAACAAGACAGATTTATCAAGCAAGATCTAGAATACGGTGACAAATATGTATTTAGAACACAATTTAGAAACAACTGAACAATGTTTAAAATTACATACATTTTTAGTAAATGTTAAAAACATAAACTTTTCTGTAAGTGCTTTAAGCTACATCATATTGTTTTAAAAAGCACTCAATGATTCTGTTAGCTGCCAAAAAAAGCCTGAACTGAGAGGTATGCATATGTAAAAATGGAAATGAATACTGACAGACTATTCATTTAAAGAGCATAAATTCCAAGTCTAAAACTTTCTTAGTCCTAATTTATTATTGCAATAAATTTATGAAGTGAATCAGTCACAAGAGAAGTCGATGAGTGAAAGGAGTCAAAACTAAAATAAGCCAAAGTTTCCAATTGAACGAGCTAGTACTTCAGATGCTCTTCTTCTTTCTGGTCGTACCAGTATATTGCATGAATTTTCAATACTATAGTACATTGCATGCTCATCTGGGGTTCAACTAACACGTAGTTTGCCTGCGAATCTAAACTGTATTCTGTAACACAATGTTCTATCTTAGTTAATCAACTAAACTGGTCCCGTTTCAGTTCTCCAGACATCATCAACAAAATGCGAAACTTGAAAGAAGGAGATGGTTTCTGCATCTCATAACAGGCAGAGGAGAATGTAAAAAGCATTATACTGTCAGTGTACCGACACCTTGAGAGAAACACACAAAACTATCTATTAAAGGAAAAGGAGTAGTGTAAATAACTCTTCAATCTTTAATCAAATAGTTTTTTTTTTGTTTGTTTTTTAATCAATACCAAGGAACAGCAATAGACCCAGAATGCATTGAAATAAAAGTGATAGAATTTTAAAAATATTATTTTGGTTCTCATCAAAACAGATCACTGAAACCAAGTCAAACAAAAAAACACAGCATTTCTTTCCAAACTTGTTATGCATTAATAGAGATGTTCCTACCTCTTCAGATGTTCTTCTCCTGTCAGGTAGCACAAGTGTATTTGCATGACTTCCAGGTACTATAGTAGATCCAATACTCATTCTGGGTCCAACTAACATGTAGCGTTTGTCTCCAGATCTGTACTGGATGCTGTGACACAGTGTCCCATCATAATTAGTCTCTTGGACATATTTAGAAGTATAGTCTGTGGATTTGGAGCACTGCATCGCAATCAGAACAATGATACTGATAATAAATAAAACTGAAACTGCGCCCAAAGTGATCATCAGATAAAAAGTCACATCATTTCCCTCATCGTCACTTGCTGCACTTTTAACATCAGAAGCTGCAAAAGCCTCTTTTGGCTCCACCAGTTTCACAATCACAGTAGCTGTTGCTGATAGTGAAACGTTGCCATTATCTTTGACCAGTATGACCAGTTTATGTTCAGCCTCGTCTGTCTCTGTGAATGAGCGAAGTGTTCTGATCTGTCCAGTGTATCGGTCCAAACCAAACAGACTGTGGTCAGTAACTTCCTGCAGTGAAAACAGCAACCAGCCATTATATCCTATATCAGCGTCATAGGCTCTGACTTTAGTCACCAAGTGTCCTGCGTTCACGTTGCGTGGAATCTCCTCCACACCTTCAGCAGAACCATTGGAGCTGAGTGGATACAGGATGACTGGAGCGTTGTCGTTCTGATCCAGAATGAACACGTTCACTGTGACGTTGCTGCTGAGTGACGGAGTCCCAGAATCAGTGGCGACAACTTGGAACTGGAAAGTTTTTAGCGTTTCAAAGTCGAAACTCTTTAGCGCTGCTATTTGTCCATTTTCTGAGTTAATATTTATAAATGCCGTCACATCGTGTTTACTTCCTTCTCTCACAATATAATAGGAAATGGCTGCATTTTCGTTCACATCAATGTCTGTTGCGCTTACAGAAAATACGGTTGCCCCAGCAACATTATTTTCTGATAAATAAAACTGCAATGGACTTTTTTCGAAACGAGGACTGTTGTCATTCACATCGGAAACCTGAATACTGATGGTTTTCACCGTAGATAATGTTGGATTACCGCAATCAGTGGCTTGTATTAATATTTCGTAAAGAGAAACCTTCTCTCTATCTAAATGTTCTTTTGTTACAAGTGAATACATGTTTTCCTTGTAGGATGGCTTCAATTCAAAAGGTACATCATTAAGTATGCGTGAAATAATCTTTCCATTAAGACCAGAGTCTTTATCTGTTACACTGATAAGAGAAATTGCTGTTCCAGGTTTTGAATCTTCTGATATTGTATTTGAAAGAGATGTAACATCTATCTTTGGTGAGTTATCGTTTACATCTTTTATCTTTACAACCACTCTACACCTCCCTGTTAACGGAGGCGTTCCCTTGTCTGATGCTTCAATATCAATTTTGTAAATTTCAAATTCCTCAAAATCAAGAAGTGCTTTTAATTTAATTTCCCCTGTTAATGAGTTAATTTCAAATGTTTCATGTATTTTTGGTTGTAAAGCCTTTGCAATACCGTATTTAATTTCTCCGTTATTTCCCTCGTCTGGATCTGTTGCAGAAACTTGTGCAACAACAGTGCCAACTGATACATTTTCATTTATCTCTACTTGGTAAACGTCCTGGCTAAAGGATGGACGATTATCGTTAATATCAAGCACAGTGACTGAAACATTAAGTGTTGCTGATATCGGAGGTTTTCCTCCATCAATTGCTGTTACTAACAGTATAAGTTTCTTTCTTTTTTCTCTGTCCAGTGGCTTCTTTAGAACTAAAAATGGTATTTTGTCTTCGTCACTTTGACTTACGTCTATATCAAAATAATCATTTGATGATAACGTGTAGGCGCGGATTGAATTCACGCCTATATCGAGGTCAGTTGCCGCTAGCAGCTGAAATCGTGATTCGACAGCCGTATGTTCTGCTATTTCAAAATGTTGCTGTTTATCTAGAAAATTCGGGGAGTGATCGTTTACATCTGCAACTTCCACAACAACGTGGTGCATTTCTAGCGGGTTTTCAACAATGATCTTTAGCTCCATTAAGCATGCACCATCACCGTGACATAGCTCTTCTCTGTCAATTTTTCTACGAACCTGCAAGGCGCCAGTATTCGTATTAACATTGAAAAAAGCATTTTCAGATCCCGAAACAATACGCAGGCGTCGATCGGTTAAATGTACTTTCTCCAGACCAAGATCCTTGGCAATATTTCCAATGACGGTTCCCTCTTTCACCTCCTCCGGAACGGAGTACCTCAGTTCAGCCGCAGCTTGCTTCGTGAAAATCAGTAGAAAGTGTAAAAGAAAAACAGCCCAACTGTGGTCATTCGATCGGCTCCAGGTCGCCATTATTTCACAGCATATTACGTTTTTCTCTGTTTGTCCATGGATTAATTTTCTAATTCAGATTGTGCACTAGGATTGCTTTAATTCTTCCATCCGATCCACCATCCGCCGTGCAAACAAAAGATTTGATGACAGACAGTCTAGGGACAGTCTAAATCAGGAATGTTGTATTGCAACGACACCAAGTGGACATTACAGATCAGTTTTTGAATAATCTTTGAGTCCTGTAATATGCTGCTGAAAGGTATGCGTTATGCAGATCCAAAAGTCAAGACAGGAATACAACCACGTAACATTCTAGTTAGTCTAGTTAATGCATAAAGCCAAAAATATATCTTTCTTATTACCTTAATATGCGTGTTTTGTTTTTTTTTTGTTTTGTTTTTATGTACAACTTGGAATATGTCTTCAACTTGCAATACCAGCGACGCACGCATTTCAGTTAAGTTTCAATCTGCCAGAAAACCATGTGGAAAAAATATATATATGTGAAATGCAAACCGTCTTTCATTTTAACCTCCTTGCAATTAAGTAATTCAGCATCAGACACAACTAAATACTCTTATTACACAGATGTGTTTCTCCACTAGTGCGCTACTTGATCATTTAAGCAATCGTTACAGTAAAAAAATCTATTAAAATAAAATAAGATAAAATAAAAAATGTAAGGTGTATTTTTGGATTCTGTTTGAAAATGCACCTTGATGCATTGAAGTCTCCTTAAAACGTAAAAAAAATGTTTTACAACTGTTCATTGAAATCTGCCGGAAGGATTTAAAAATAATTACATCTACACTTCAAGGACGTGAAAAATGTGAAAAACGAAACTTCAGGACCTATCAGCAACCTTTTCAGGGAAGAATAGACTTCCAGAAGCAATAAGAGACTTTTACGGTGTTCTGACCCGAGTCCACCCGGCCAGATTCAGCTCTATTAGGACATCCTGCTCGGCTCTTGACTGTTTTCTACTCACTTCCGGGGTAATACAAACCGAGTGAATCCACAAATTGCATCCAAGAGATTTGACTGACAGCAGACTCAACGCACGGATTGACCCGTGATATTGGTCGTAGCAGAATCCAAACAACAACATATCAACCATAACAATGGACGATTTTAAATACCGTTTGATATCACAGAACTGCTCAGTGTGACGCAGTATTATTATAAATTTAATATGGAAC
The DNA here is from genome assembly GCF_027474105.1 of Poeciliopsis prolifica. Lineage (NCBI taxonomy): Eukaryota > Metazoa > Chordata > Actinopteri > Cyprinodontiformes > Poeciliidae > Poeciliopsis > Poeciliopsis prolifica. Next base: position 10,899,287 of record NW_026562384.1, on the reverse strand, counting down.
GAAAAAATATAGGCTAACCTGAACCATTTTCTTTATGTTTGAGTCAGTAGTGGATTCCTATAAAACGTAATGAAAAAAATGCGCTCGTTTGAGCTCTTCAAAACTACAACTTTCTCCATTGCTGCAAACATACTCGGAGAATCGACTTCATCTTTTGCGCCCTCACATCCCTCCCGAGTTCCTGCCCACTTTACAACGTAACAGAGCGTCACGGTGACGCGCCAGCCGAACCAGGTATTTACCAGATACAGTGAAACTTGCCATTGGAGAATCAACTTAAATCGCGTTTTACGTGGCCGTGAAAATCAGAAATCTATTTGAATAAAACTTTATAGTGAAAAAACTATTACAACCAAGTCAGACTGTACGGTGCAAAGTGAATAGTCTTCAACATGAAAAAGCAAGTGAAGTCTTCAGATATGAAAATGCACTGTAAAAAAGATGAAGAAAATGATTATCGAAAAATTAAACACTTAACTGATCATCAGTTAACACAAAACATCTTTATTCTCGTCAACCTTTGCTGCAGACCAAAAAAAGCCAGGTTTATGATTACAGTCGCTTTTCAGAGTGAGCGCTACCACTGTCTTGCATTTGTATGATCCGTTCTTGTTCCGTTTGATCTGTCTCTCAGACTTAATCTTGTTCCTCTTTCTCGTGCGAAGCAGTTGACTTTAGTACCACGGACAGAGTTTGACGCTATTTTCACAATTCGCTGCACCAAATACATTTTTGTTAAGGTGTTGTAACGTGCATACTAACTTCTGCACTTTACCACACCTAATGCAAAAGGATTAAACTACTTTAAAAATCTGCCTTTACAAGTTATTGGGATTTTGGTGGATAACACTGCATTCATCGATGCGCAACGAAATTGAAAGGTGGAGTGACTGTTCAAACGATAATTTCAGAATAACTGAAAATTGACAAAAATAATAATAACAATAAAATGCTGGCAAATGTAGTTTTGTGTGTTAGCAAAGTAAGACATATTTGGAAGTTTAAACCTCTGCGTATCAACAACAAGAAGATACACTTTGACAAAATTATTGATCAAAACAAAATTAAAAACATTCCATGTTATCCAAAATGATCTGATATCAACGATATAATAGCTATGTAAAAATAATAATACAGAAACCCAAATAAATAAATAAATAAATAAAAGTAAATTGCCTACCTCTTCTGATGTTCTCCTCCGGTCAGGCAAAACAAGTGTGTTTGCATGACTTCCAGGTACTATAGTAGATCCAATACTCATTCTGGGTCCAACTAACATGTACCGTTTGTCTCCAGATCTGTACTGGATGCTGTGACACAGTGTCCCATCATAATTAGTCTCTTGGAGATATTTAGAAGTATAGTCTGTGGATTTGGAGCACTGCATTGCAATCAGCACAATGATACTGATGATAAATAGAACTGAAACTGCCCCCAAAGTGATCATCAGGTAAAACGTGACATCATTATCCTCATCATCCTTTGCTGCACTTTTAACATCAGAAGCTGCAAAAGCCTCTTTTGGCTCCACCAGTTTCACAATCACAGTAGCTGTTGCTGATAGTGAAACGTTGCCATTATCTTTGACCAGTATGACCAGTTTATGTTCAGCCTCGTCTGTCTCTGTGAATGAGCGAAGTGTTCTGATCTGTCCAGTGTATCGGTCCAAACCAAACAGACTGTGGTCAGTAACTTCCTGCAGTGAAAACAGCAACCAGCCATTATATCCTATATCAGCGTCATAGGCTCTGACTTTAGTCACCAAGTGTCCTGCGTTCACGTTGCGTGGAATCTCCTCCACACCTTCAGCAGAACCATTGGAGCTGAGTGGATACAGGATGACTGGAGCGTTGTCGTTCTGATCCAGAATGAACACGTTCACTGTGACGTTGCTGCTGAGTGACGGAGTCCCAGAATCAGTGGCGACAACTTGGAACTGAAAAGTTTTCAGAGTTTCAAAGTCGAAACTTTTAAGCGCAGATATTTGCCCGGTGTCAGAATTCACATTCAAGAAGCTTGTCACGTCATTTTGTCTGAATATATTATATATCACAGCTGCGTTTTTGTTGACGTCATTATCTGTCGCACTTACTGAGAAAATTGAAGCGCCAGCAACGTTGTTCTCTTTCAAGTAAAATTGTAACGGGTTTTGTGAGAATTGCGGTCTGTTATCATTCACATCTGATATTTGAATTCTGAGAATTTTAACCGCAGATAATGGCGGGTCGCCGCAATCCGTTCCTTTTATTGTTATCTCGTATTGTTGCTCTTTTTCTCTGTCCAGAAAATCTTTGGTGACAACGGAGTAAATGTTCTCCTTGTAGGAAGGCTTCAGCTCAAACGGCACATTGCCAGCTATCTCTACTATCACCTTTCCGTTAACACTTGAATCTTTATCCGTCACACTAACAAGTGAAATCACCGTACCAGGCTTTGAATCTTCAGAAACAGTGTCTGACAGTGACGTGACTTCTATTTCTGGAGCGTTATCATTCACGTCTTTTATCTTTATAATAACTCTGCATCTCCCTATAAGTGGAGGCTGTCCTTTGTCAGACGCTTGGACATCTAGCTTAAAGGTGTCAGAATCCTCAAAATCTAGAGCATGTTCTAGTGTTATTTCTCCACTCACGCTATCTAACCGGAATACTTCATATGCTTTACGCGGCAGTGTTTTGCTAAGGCTGTACTCTATCTCCCCATTTGTTCCTTCATCTGGATCCGTTGCGTTTAATGTTGTAAGAGTTGTGCCAACTAATGTATTTTCTTGAATTTCAATTTGATAAGTCTCTTTATTGAATGCTGGGCGGTTGTCATTACTATCAAGGACAATTATGGAAATATTAAGGGTCGCCGATTTTGGAGGTTTGCCTCCATCAGCAGCTGTTAAAATAAACACGTGCTTTTTCTTTTGTTCTCTGTCTAATGATTTTTTCAATACTAAATATGGCACTTTCTCCTCCTCACTCTGGATCACCTCAATATCAAAATGATCGTTTGACGTTAATGTGTACGTGCGGATGGAGTTTATTCCAGCGTCCGGATCACGGGCCGCGTCCAACTGAAATCTTGTTCCTAGTGATGACTGTTCTCCTATTTCAAACGTTTGTTCGTTTTCAGAAAAGCTGGGATAATGATCATTCACATCTGCTATTTCGACAACAACATGATGCATTTCCAAGGGATTTTCAACGAGAATTTTCAGCTCCATTAGGCATGCGCCACTGCCGTGACAAATTTCCTCTCTGTCAATTTTTCTACGAACCTGCAGAGCGCCATTGTCTGAATTCACCTCAAAATATGCCTCCTTGGATCCAGGCACAACACGAAACCGACGATCAACTAACGAGGCTTTATCCAAACCAAGATCTTTTGCGATATATCCCACAGCGGTTCCATCTTTCGCCTCCTCTGGGATGGAGTACCTCAGTTCAGCCAGAACTTGTTCCGCGACAATCAGCAGTATGGTGAAATAAAAACCAAACCAGCCACGGTTAGATGATGTAAACTGTGTCTCCATTGTTTCCAGCCTCACACGTCCTTTTTTTTTCTTCTTTTATGTCAGTTCCAGTTTCCAAATCCGATCAAATATGATACCATCCGTCCCTTCCTCTTATGTTTCCGACGTCTCCGGCTATCAGCAGCCTAACAAAAGATTTTACTAGTGGGAGGAACCATGACTCTTAACGGTTTGCGGTGCTGTAGTGACACCAAGAGGGAAACATTGCATACTATTTAATTTATTCCGCTTTTAATACGATCATGCAAATTCAAAAATGTATATCATTATCCCGCGGTTAAGAAAGAAGAAAAAAAAGAGCGACAAACTTGTGTCAGAATTACAAAAATATAGCTGATATGATGCAAAATATGAAGGTTACGAGGTTAGTTACAAATTTATTTAATCAGTTTAACTCGTGATCAGAAGGCACATTGGAAATGCATAAAAGACATCAGTAGAACTAAACGAAAAAAAACACAAGTTTAACGGATCATTCAGTTTCAGCAGATATTCCCAAGAACCTCCAACATGAAATTGTTTGAAAGGTGTGTTGCACAGAATAGTTTTTACTCTAGTATTTGATGACAAAAAAAATCAAACACACAAATCAATATCTTTATGGCAGAGTAACTTATCTCTACAAATTTGCAAGGTTTTGTTGTTGTTGTTTTTTTGTTTGTTTGTTTGTTTGTTTGTTTGTTTGTTTGTTTGTTTTAAGTCACTAATTGTGTAATTTGTCCGATGGGATGCAGCAAACAATTCCAAATGAAATGAGAAATAATTACATTGCCTACCTCCTCAGATGTTCTCCTCCTGTCAGGTAGCACAAGTGTATTTGCATGACTTCCGGGTACTACAGTAGATCCAATACTCATTCTGGGTCCAACTAACATGTATCGTTTATCTCCAGATCTGTACTGGATGCTGTGACACAGTGTCCCATCATAATTAGTCTCTTGGAGATATTTAGAGGTATAGTCTGTGGATTTGGAGCACTGCATTGCAATCAGCACGATGATACTGATGATAAATAGAACAGAAACTGCGCCCAAAGTTATCATCAGATAAAACGTCACATTATCCTCCTGATTCTCCGTTGCTGGGCTTTTAACATCAGAAGCTGCAAAAGCCTCTTTTGGCTCCACCAGTTTAACAATCACAGTAGCTGTTGCTGATAGTGAAACGTTGCCATTATCTTTGACCAGTATGACCAGTTTATGTTCAGCCTCGTCTGTCTCTGTGAATGAGCGAAGTGTTCTGATCTGTCCAGTGTATCGGTCCAAACCAAACAGACTGTGGTCAGTAACTTCCTGCAGTGAAAACAGCAACCAGCCATTATATCCTATATCAGCGTCATAGGCTCTGACTTTAGTCACCAAGTGTCCTGCGTTCACGTTTGCGTGGAATCTCCTCCACACCTTCAGCAGAACCATTGGAGCTGAGTGGATACAGGATGACTGGAGCGTTGTCGTTCTGATCCAGAATGAACACGTTCACTGTGACGTTGCTGCTGAGTGACGGAGTCCCAGAATCAGTGGCGACAACTTGGAAGTGGAAAGTTTTCAGAGTTTCAAAGTCAAAACTCTTTAGAGCAAATATTTCTCCATTTTCCGAGTTGATGTTTAGAAAGGATGCTACACTATTTTCATTTATTTCTCTACGGATATTGTATGAAATGACTGCGTTTTCGTTCAAGTCACTGTCTGTCGCGCTAACAGAAAATATTGAACCTCCTGCAACGTTATTTTCCACTATGTAAATTTGTAACACGTTATAAGCAAACTGAGGACTGTTGTCATTTATATCTGAAACATCAATATTTATGCTTTTAATAGTAGATAATGGAGGGTCACCACAGTCCGTGATTTTTATTTGGATGTCATAATGTGACACCTCCTCTCTGTCCAAATTATCTTTGACAACAACTGAATATATATTTTCTTTATAAGAGGGCTTTAATTCAAAAGGTACATCATTTATTATATTTGCTATTATTTTTCCATTCATACCGGAATCCTTATCGGAAAAACTAAGTAATGATATAACTGTACCCCGTTTTGAATCCTCAGATACAGTATTTGACAGGGACGTGATTTGAATTTCTGGTGGATTATCATTTACGTCTAAAATCTTTAATATCAATCGACACTCACCGGTCAATGGAGGTGTCCCTTTGTCTGATGCCTCAACATCCAGCTCATACAAAATTTTTTCTTCATAATCCACTAAACCCTTTACGACTATTTCTCCCTTTACTTTGTCTAATTCAAAAATATCAAACACTTTGCGCAATAACGTTTTTCCAAGGTTGTACTCAATTTCCCCGTTGATGCCTTCATCGACATCAGTCGCATTCATTCTAAACACTGTTGTGCCGAGAGGAATATTTTCTTCTATTGACAATTGATATATCTCCTGACTGAATACGGGACGGTTATCATTAATGTCCAAAACAATAATGTTGACATTTAATTTCCCGGACTTCGGAGGTTTACCTCCATCGACAGCTGTCACCACTAATTCGTGTTTGCTTCTTTGTTCCCTGTCTAACGATTTCTTTAGGATCAAAAATGGAATCATTCCTGTATCGCTTTGACGTATGTTTATGTCAAAATGTTCATTTTGTGTCAAAGTGTACGTACGAACTGAGTTTATTCCGGCGTCTGGATCGTGAGCATTGTGCAGCTGAAATCGCCTTCCAGGAAGCGTGTGTTCCGCTATTTCAATTCTCTGTTGTTTTTCGGGAAAACTAGGAAAATTATCATTAACATCAGTAATTTCTACAGTGACATAGTGCATTTCCAAAGGGTTCTCAACAAGGATTTTTTGCTCTACTAAACATGAACCGCTGTCTTTACAGAGCTCCTCCCGGTCAATATGGCTAATAACATATAGCGCCCCATTATTCGGGTTTACTTCAAATATAGGATCCTTACTTTCAGGTACAACACGAAATCGGCGTTCGGTTAAAAAGCTGACATCCAGTCCGAGGTCCTTTGCAACATTGCCAACAACAGTTCCGTCTTTTACCTCCTCTGGGACCGAGTACCGTATCTGAGCAGAAGCTTCTTTCTCCGATAAAAGGAGCAAAGCGGAGTAAAAAGCCAGCCAGAAGCCATCCCTTCTCCGACATTTCCCGTAGAAGTCCATTTTAATACGGCAATACGTGTAATCCCAGTTGACTCTTAGTTCATTAAACGACTGTAGCAATATCTTAAGCTTAGCATGCTTTCAGAATCAAAAGCCTATTTTGAAGAGTCGTGTGGTTTATTGTCCTGATGCGATACAATGAGACAAAAAAAGAAAAAAAGAAAAGGCTCTAAAGGGGTGGGAAAGACTGGCTAAGGATTTTGCAAACGGATAGTGACACCCAGAGGTCTTCGCTGAGAACAAGCATATTTTGCATAATTATTAAAATATGTAAATATAAAGTCATATTAAAAGAAGGGATTTCGGGTGTGTTGATTCACGAAACACATTCCGCTACTCTCTGTACGTTCACTTTACCTTTGTAGCATTCAGCAGCGAGTGAAAACTGTTTGAATCACTTATTATAGAGCAGCTAGATTTCAGCGCCATGTACTATAAAGACCGCAACCACCAAAACATGGAGACAACCACGTGAAACTATTTGTATTCGGGTCTGTTGAAAACAAGCAAACAAAGTAAAGAGAGTATAAAAATAAACAGCAAACAACAACAACAAAAAACAACAGTTCTACTCTTCAACAATTGGTAAGTATGGAAAAGATAATATTTGGTTTACATTAAAATTTCCGTGTCAAAGTAAAACAGTTTTTGTTTTTAAAAACTTCATAAAACAAGGCAAAACGATAAAAGCAGAAATTAAACTTACCTCCTCAGATGTTCTTCTCCTATCAGGTAGCACAAGTGTGTTTGCATGACTTCCAGGTACTATAGTAGATCCAATACTCATTCTGGGTCCAACTAACATGTAGCGTTTGTCACCAGATCTGTACTGGATGCTGTGACAAAGTGTCCCATCATAATTAGTCTCTTGGAGATATTTTGACATATCGTCTGTAGATTTGGAGCACTGCATTGCAATCAACACGATGATACTGATGACAAATAGAACTGAAACTCCGCCCAAAGTGATCATCAGATAAAAAGTCACATCATTACCTTCATCGTCATTTGCTGCGCTTTTAACATCAGAAGCTGCAAAAGCCTCTTTTGGCTCCACCAGTTTCACAATCACAGTAGCTGTTGCTGATAGTGAAACGTTGCCATTATCTTTGACCAGTATGACCAGTTTTATGTTCAGCCTCGTCTGTCTCTGTGAATGAGCGAAGTGTTCTGATCTGTCCTGTGTATCGGTCCAAACCAAACAGACTGTGGTCAGTAACTTCCTGCAGTGAAAACAGCAACCAGCCATTATATCCTATATCAGCGTCATAGGCTCTGACTTTAGTCACCAAGTGTCCTGCGTTCACGTTGCGTGGAATCTCCTCCACACCTTCAGCAGAACCATTGGAGCTGAGTGGATACAGGATGACTGGAGCGTTGTCGTTCTGATCCAGAATGAACACGTTCACTGTGACGTTGCTGCTGAGTGACGGAGTCCCAGAATCAGTGGCGACAACTTGGAAGTGGAAAGTTTTTAGAGTTTCAAAGTCGAAACTTTTCATTGCTGATATTTGCCCGGTATCAGCATGTATGTTCAAAAATGATGTTATTTCCCTGTGACCCGCTTCGCTTTTTAGCAACCGATAGGACAGGACAGCATTTTCGTTCAAGTCATTATCGAGCGCGCTAACAGAAAATATAGATTCACCGGGAGCATTATTTTCCTTTAAATACAATTCGAGAGGGTTTTTAAAAAACACAGGAGTGTTGTCATTTACATCCGAAACCTGAATGATTACATTTTTTACAGTGGAGAGAGATGGCTCACCGCAATCAGTAGCTGTTATTGAGATATCATAATATGACAACGTTTCTCTGTCCAAGTTTGCCTTTGTGACCAATGAGTACATATTTTCTTTATAAGATGGTTTTAATTCAAAAGGCACATTATCTGTCAGACGACAAAGAACTTTGCCATTAGGACCAGAATCCCTATCTGTAAGACTGATAAGAGCAATCACGGTGCCGGGCTTTGAATCCTCCGGCACCAGACTGGATAAAGATGTAATGTCTATCTCTGGCTTATTGTCATTGACATCTTGGATCTTGATTATCACTCTACAGTCAGTTGTCATTGGTGGCTGGCCTTTGTCAGAAGCTTGCACGTCTAATTTGTAAACATTAGCCGTCTCATAATCAATTAATCCGCTGACTCGAATTTCTCCCGTGTTGGTGTTTAAACTAAATAGTTTTAGCAAGTCTGAATTAATATCAGTTCCAAAGGCATACTCTATGTCAGCGTTAGGTCCCTCGTCTAGATCAGTCGCTTCGACTTTTATTACAACCGTATCTATTGCCGCATTTTCTTGCAAAACAGCAGAATAAACCTCTTTTGAAAATATAGGTCTGTTATCGTTTGTATCAAGAACCTTCACCGAAACGTTGAGTTGTGCTGACTGTGATGGTGCGCCTCCATCCACGGCGGTTAAAATTAAGCTGTGGTTTGTTTTCTGCTCTCTATCGAGTTGCCTCTGTAAAACTAGGAAGGGGATTTTATCTTCCCCTCTGTCTCGAATCTCCAAATGGAAATTATCATTTTGACTCAGTTTATAGCGCTGGATTGAATTTATCCCCACATCTGGATCGTGGGCGCCTGGTAATTGGAATCGGGTTCCTGCAGCTGTCTGTTCCGCTATTTCTATTATCTTTTCTTTTTCTGCGAAAGTCGGTGCGTGGTCGTTTGCATCTACTATTTCAACAGAGACGTAGTGGACCTCGAGTGGATTTTCAACAACGATTTTTAGATCAGTTAAACATGCAATATTTCTGTCGCACAGCTGCTCTCGGTCAATATGCTGGCGAACATATAAAATCCCGTTGTTCGGGTTTACCTCAAACAGCGCGCCGTGAGCTCCGGACACAATGCGAAAACGCCTACTGGTCAGCGTGCTGACATCGAGGCCTAAGTCCTTGGCCACATTTCCGATCACAGCTCCCACTTTTACCCCCTCTGATGTGGAATATTTAATCTGAGCTAAAATCAGTCCCGTATTCCCGAAAAACAGCAACAAAAGCAGAGCACGAGACCAATATATCATTGTGCCGTTTTATCCTTTCTCTCTGTTGACATAATCGTAAAAATATCCATCCACAAATTGCCTCTGCGTAAAACAAATCCAGTATTTCAAGATACGATTCCGAGAATGATGGTAGCATGGAGGACGTGCGCTTCACGTCCAAATCATCACCATTCTTTGTTCAAATAGAAGGGAAAAAAAGAACTTGCGGGGGGCAGAGCCTGTTAGGATTGGAGGCTAAATTGTTGTCTAATGTAACACTGACACCTAGTGAGTCAATCAATGGGCACAATGTCTGACGAGAACACGGAAATGATACAAACAATAACAAAAAAATTGAGAACTCCATCTGCAAATGACACGCTTCCCCCAAAATTGACACAATTAAAGTTCGGTTAATTTTAAACAGTCTAAAACAATCCTTAAAAAAAACTAAAACAAAAAGAAGCCGAAGTAACTTATCTTCACAAAAGCATCACTAACTCGAAGTGAAGTGTTTGCTTTGAACTGGTATTTTCTAAAAGCTTCCCGTCGAGGCAGGACCATGGACAGCGAAATGAGCTTGATACTCGGCTCCCCAGAGCCCAATGTCCAGCATGTGTTTGAAGTTACACTGCTGCTGCACATCTGGGTTAAATGAAAGTATGATCAACAGGCTTGGGGAGCAATTGAAGGCATTCAATGGTGACGCAATAATTTCAATTAGCAGTGCTAGAGAACAAAAACATTTAACTCACATAAAACAGTGGGCTAATAGGGCCAGGCTTGAGGAACTCGGAGTTAAAGAACTTAGCTTGGATTTTACAATGTCACTAAAATACAAAAATCCTAAAATAAATATATTTGCCGCACCTTAGACAATGAGAAAACCTAATACATCTACTGAAAACAACAACAAAATTCAAATTGCTGTTGATCTCTTCTAAAAACATGAACAATTTTTGTTTGTTTTTTTGCTGTTAAATATCTGCAAAAAGCGAATGACAGCATACCAACAGTATTTCAGACTGTACATAATCTTACCTCTTCAGATGTTCTCCTCCTGTCAGGTAACACCAAAGTATTTGCATGACTTCCGGGTACTATAGTAGATCCAATACTCATCCTGGGTCCAACTAACATGTAGCGTTTGTCTCCAGATCTGTACTGAATGCTGTGACACAGTGTCCCATCATAATTAGTCTCTTGGAGATATTTAGAAGTATAGTCTGTGGATTTGGAGCACTGCATTGCAATCAGCACGATGATACTGATGATAAATAGAACTGAAACTGCGCCCAAAGTGATCATCAGGTAAAACGTCACATTATTTTCCTCGTCATCCATTGCCGCACTTTTAACATCAGAAGCTGCAAAAGCCTCTTTTGGCTCCACTAGTTTCACAATCACAGTAGCTGTTGCTGATAGTGAAACGTTGCCATTATCTTTGACCAGTATGACCAGTTTATGTTCAGCCTCGTCTGTCTCTGTGAATGAGCGAAGTGTTCTGATCTGTCCAGTGTATCGGTCCAAACCAAACAGACTGTGGTCAGTAACTTCCTGCAGTGAAAATAGCAACCAGCCATTATATCCTATATCAGCGTCATAGGCTCTGACTTTAGTCACCAAGTGTCCTGCGTTCACGTTGCGTGGAATCTCCTCCACACCTTCAGCAGAACCATTGGAGCTGAGTGGATACAGGATGACTGGAGCGTTGTCGTTCTGATCCAAAATGAACACGTTCACTGTGACGTTGCTGCTGAGTGACGGAGTCCCAGAATCAGCAGCGACAACTTGGAACTGAAAAGTTTTCAGAGTTTCAAAATCGAAACTTTTAAGTCCTGATATTTCTCCATTTTCTGAATTTATTCTAAGGAAGGATATGACCCCGTTCTGGTGACCGTCTCTTGCAATACGATAAGCAATAGCTGCATTATCACCTAAGTCTTTGTCAGCGGCGCTCACACTAAATATGAGAGTTCCAGGAACATTGTTTTCTGTGAGGTAAACGTTAACTGGATTTTGGGAGAATTGAGGATTGTTGTCATTTACGTCTGTCACTTCTAGGTTAAGGGTTTTTACAGTTGATAATGGAGGGTCACCATAGTCCGTCGCTTTTATAGTAATATTATAATGAGTAATGTCTTCTCGATCCAAATAATCTTTCGTTACAATTGAATATGTGTTCTGCTTATAGGAAGGCTTCAGTTCAAAGGGAACGTCTGATATAATGCTTGTCATTATTTTTCCATTGAGACCTGAATCTTTGTCTTTCACACTAATTAGAGAAATCACAGTGCCAGGCTTTGAGTCTTCAGACACGGTGTTTGAGAGAGACGTAATATCAATTTCAGGCGGATTATCATTCATATCTTTTATTTTTACAATAACTCTACACTCACCCGTTAATGGAGGCGTTCCTTTATCTGATGCCTCAATATCCAGTTTATAGACGTCATTTTCTTCATAGTCAATGGCACCTTTAACTCTGATAAGTCCAGTTATTTTGTCCAGTTCAAAAATATCGTATACATTTTTCTTTAGTGTTTTTCCAAGGCTGTATTCAATTTCACCATTAGCGCCTTCATCTGCATCGGTTGCATTTATTCTTAACACTGACGTGCCAACTGGAATATTTTCTTGTATTTCAACTTCGTAGGTTTCCACACTAAATTTTGGACGATTATCATTACTGTCGAGAACAACAATTGAAATATTTAGTGTCCCTGATCTTGGAGGTTTACCTCCATCAACCCCTGTTAAATGCAGCAAATGATGACTTTTTTGTTCCCTGTCGAGGGATCTTTTTAGCACCAGAAACGGTATTTTTTCTTCGTCGCTTACGCGAATATCTATTTCAAAATGTTCATTTGAGGTCAGTATGTACGTACGTATGGCGTTAGATCCATAATCGGGATCACGGGCAGCGTGCAATTGAAATCGTCTGCCCGGCAGCGTTTGTTCACCAATCTCAAACCTCTGCTCCTTTTCTGGAAAGACCGGGGAGTGATCATTTACATCCTTGATTTCAACTACAACGTAATGTATTTCCAAAGGGTTTTCTATGATGATCTTCAGTTCCATTAAGCATGCGCCACTTCCCCGACAGAGCTCCTCTCGGTCGATTTTTCGAACAACATAAAGGTCCCCGCTGTCCTGGTTTACGTCAAAAAATGCATTGTCGTTTTCAGACACAACACGGAACCGACGGTACTTCAGAGAAGACATCTCAAGGCCAAGATCCTTTGCCACATTACCCACAACAGTACCATCCTTCACTTCTTCTGCAACAGAATATCGTGTCTCTGCCAAAACCCGGTTTCCAACAAACAGCAGTATGGTCAAAGGAAAAGCACACCAGACGTAATTCCGCATTTGATTCGGCGTTCCGTTTCCCATTATCCAGCAGCAGTATAACAATATACTACAGCATTATATACAGATGACCACAACAGCTTCTAATGGTTAAATACAAAGCCTCATGGAATCGAGACGCAAACCCAGATCTGATACCTTCCCTCCTCCTTTCGGGTGAAACAAAAGACCTCTGGAGCGAGTTTTGTCTGGATTCTTAGAATACTGCTGACACCTAGAGGGTATTTTGGAATGGTGACATAATAAATGTAATATCTTGCTACACGAATCGGGAAGTAAAAATTAATCCAGCGAAATTCTGAAGAGCTACTTATGAAAACACACAAACTGGCCCGGAAAAAAAAAAAACACACAAAAAAAACCGTTATTTTATTAGCAGTAAGGCTAACTGGATTAAGCAATTATCAATAGGACGGATGATAAGCAACATGTAACCAAAACAGTGAAAACAAAACTTATGCAATCTTAGTGACGCAAGAGACATTAACAAGCGTTCAAATGGAGGAAGATGTATATATTTATATTTGTATAATTAAAAATACGCTTTTAAGCCGGGCAGACTCGAACAATTATCTGTTTTTGTTGTTCGATTTTTTTATATCAGATAAGAACAAGCTGGTGAAAATAAGACGCACGACAAATGCAATCGCGGAAGTGCTGAAAAACTAGCTCCTGTGGGGGTTCAGTGATTATTCTCGAGAAAGGAATTTTAGGAATAAAATAAATAATAAAATGGTTCAACTTGAGAAATTGTGACTAATAAAAATAATTATTTTTTTTCTTAAGCAATGCACAAAATTACACACACACAAAAAAATAACACAACATAAGTAAGCACCCATAGTGGAGTTGCGGTATATGTATTGGAAGAATGTAAAACACTTGCAAGACAGGCATGTAAATATGTATTTGCTAACTCTTACCTCTTCAGAGGCCATTCTTCTGTCAGGCAGCATCAGAGTGTTTGCATGACTTCCGGGTACTATAGTAGATCCAATACTCATCCGCGGTCCAACTAACATGTAGCGTTTGTCTCCAGATCTGTACTGGATGCTGTGACACAGTGTCCCATCATAATTAGTCTCTTGGATATATTTAGAAGTGTAGTCTGTGGATTTGGAGCACTGCATTGCAATCAGCACAATGATACTGATGATAAATAGAACTGAAACTGCACCCAAAGTGATCATCAAGTAAAACGTCACATTATCCTCCTGATTCTCCGCTGCTGCACTTTTAACATCAGAAGCTGCAAAAGCCTCTTTTGGCTCCACCAGTTTCACAATCACAGTAGCTGTTGCTGATAGTGAAACGTTGCCATTATCTTTGACCAGTATGACCAGTTTATGTTCAGCCTCGTCTGTCTCTGTGAATGAGCGAAGTGTTTGATCTGTCCAGTGTATCGGTCCAAACCAAACAGACTGTGGTCAGTAACTTCCTGCAGTGAAAACAGCAACCAGCCATTATATCCTATATCAGCGTCATAGGCTCTGACTTTAGTCACCAAGTGTCCTGCGTTCACGTTTGCGTGGAATCTCCTCCACACCTTCAGCAGAACCATTGGAGCTGAGTGGATACAGGATGACTGGAGCGTTGTCGTTCTGATCCAGAATGAACACGTTCACTGTGACGTTGCTGCTGAGTGACGGAGTCCCAGAATCAGTGGCGACAACTTGGAACTGGAAAGTTTTCAGAGTTTCAAAATCGAAACTTTTCAGCGCATATATTTCTCCGTTTTCCGAGTTAACGTTTAAAAATGCAATAATTTTTAATTGGCTTCCTTCTTCTCTAACTAAATGATAACTTACAGCTGAATTTTCGTCCAGATCGTTATCAGAAGCTGACACGGAATATATAGGGTTCCCAGGGACGTTGTTTTCTGTCAGATAAAGTTCAATTGGATTATATAAGAATTGCGGCGCATTATCATTTGTATCTGACACATCAATACTGAGCGTTATAAATGCAGATAGAGGAGGCTGACCGCAGTCCGTAGCTGTTATTGTGATGTCATAATGAGAAACTGACTCTCGATCTAAATGCTGTTTTAAAACTAAAGAGAACATATTATCCTGAAACGATGGTTTTAAATCAAACGGCACGTCATCTGAAAGACTACATATGACTTTACCGTTTAAACCTGAATCCTGGTCTGTGACACTAATTAAAGAAACTACAGCTCCAGGTCGGGAGCTCTCTGAAACCTGCTTGGAAAGAGATGTGACCTCGATTTCAGGTTTGTTATCATTTTCGTCCAGTACTTTGATCAGGACGGTACAATCTGCATCCATGGGAGGTGTTCCTTTGTCATTTGCACGTATTTCTAATTTATAAACTTCATTTTTTTCAAAATCTATTACTCCTTTCACTCTGATTTCACCACTGATTTTGTCTAAGCTAAACATCTCTTGTGTTTGGGGGTCATGTTCACCACCGAAAAAATATTCAACTTCTGCATTTGAACCAATATCCGCATCAATAGCATTTACCGTAATTACCCTCGTATCTATTTTTGCATTTTCTGGTAATATTACCGAGTATACCTCTTGCGTGAAGACGGGATGATTGTCGTTTGAATCGAGGACAGTTACTGTGACATTTAAAGTTCCTGATCTCGGAGGACTCCCACCGTCTAATGCTGTCAGAATCAATCTGTGTTCATTATATTTTTCTCGATCAAGAGGTTTTTGCAAAACTAAATGTGGTACTTTGTCATTTCCCCTGTCTCGAATTTGTAAACCGAAGTGTTCATTCTGACTTAATTTATACACACGTATGGTGTTGACAACAACATCTGGATCGCGAGCAGTTGGTAACTGGAAACGTCTGCCTGGCTGAGTGGACTCAGAAATTTCAATTCTTTTTTCATTCTCTTGAAAAGTTGGTGTATTGTCGTTTATGTCAGAAATCTCGATTGCAACATAATGTATTTCCATGGGATTCTCGGCTACTAATTTTAAATTAATCAAACAAGGCGAAACGTTTTCACACAGAGTTTCTCTGTCTATATTCTGGTGCACATACAGCACGCCATTGTTCTGGTTGACATCGAACTGACCGTCTCTTATTCCCGAAACGATTCGAAATCGTCTTTCTCCCAGGGTGTTGATGTCCAGCCCGAGATCCTTTGCGATATTTCCAACGACAGATCCTATTTTTACTTCCTCTGGAATTGAGTATTTTATCTGGGCTGAAACCCTCGGAAAGCAACCCAGCATGAAAGAGACGCTGACGGCAACCAAACAACCCGGTAATCCTCGGCTTTGTCCTTCTTGTCTCATCATTCCAGTTCAGGGATGTTAAGGAATAAAAAAAAAAAAAAACTCTTCTCACAGCTTCTCCAAGCTCATTGTATGTTCACAATTTTTCTTGGGAAAGATAATGTAATAAGCCTTCACATAATATCAATTTTATACGACGCAGCAACGTTTTCTCCTCCAGGAAGCTCTCCTTTCTGGTGACTAGAACAAAACCATTGTGAAGGGCAGGGCCAACTATACCCTGCATAAATCTCAATTTATGCTGAGATGACACTGACACCTAGTGGACTAAGCACACTACAATACTTATACAAAGAAAAAAGACATACCGCTGTTTCCACTTTAAATAAATAAGGTTTTACCAGCCTCAGGATTCTGTACAACTATAACAATAACATTTTTGAAATGACAGAAAGCCACGTCAGTTTGTAACTGCTTGAAGTTCAGTTGAATTGACAAACTTCAAATGTTTTGTGGTTTGTTTAATTTGATGATACTAGTGTGTTCAAAAATTATTCACTGAATATATATTTTATGAAAATAATAAGAAATTATCTGAATTCTGGTGAAACGTTGAATTTTTATAAACTTTTTATGATAACCTAATCTAAACTCAGATCGTGTATGTCATGTATCTTTGAAGTTATTCCACTCTTGGAATTGAAAATTAAATACATATATCTGCAATAGATTTGATCAGTAGATGATGATAAGGTTGTGATTGCTTAAAAATAATTAAACTATGACAAAAAATTTTTGGCAACGTCTAATAAAACATAAAAGAATTAAGTCAAATATTTTGTCTGTCTTTAAAGATGACAGCAGCTTGAATTATCGCAAATATTTGATTTAAAAATAATTCTCACGTCAGATGAATCCTTTCAGACCTGAAAATTGTCAGTGCCCATTTAGAATTAGGTTTTCTTTTGAACTTCTACAATATTAGCTGGTATTTTAAACATCAAAATCTAGATTTAAAATACGATTTGCCACAGCAAAACACAACGACATTAACATAAACAAAAGTAAAAAAGAAAAATCAAGAATGATATAAAGGGTTGGTGGGAAATCTTGGTTGTTTATTAAACACACCTAATATGTCAATTAAGCAACTCAAAAGATAAAATAAAGAAATAAAGAAAGAAAGAAAAAAAACTCCTAGGGATTTAAGATCATTCTAAAAGTGAAAAAGAAATTTATATTCAAATCCAGCCACATCATATGCATGGTAGGAGAGATGATTTAATCTATTTTCAGTCAAGAATTATCACATCATGGTATAGATTACTAGATAAATATAAAAAGAAAAAAAAATAAATACTTGTATATTGCTAAAATATATCTCATTAGAATAAAATTGAAAATGTTTGTCATGAGTATCAGTTTTAAATATTTCATATCAAAACAATATGAAACTTCTGGGGCATAGTATTATAGAGCAGTTGATAGATTTACATTTCTAAATATGATGGCTTGAATAGCATTTTGACACATTCACATATTAGAATTTAAAACAAACATTACCTCTTCAGTTGCCCTCCTCCTGTCAGGTAGCACCAACGTGTTTGCATGACTTCCAGGTACAATAGTTGATCCAATACTCATTCTGGGTCCAACTAACATGTAGCGTTTGTCTCCAGATCTGTACTGGATGCTGTGACACAGTGTCCCATCATAATTAGTCTCTTGGAGATATTTAGAAGTGTAGTCTGTGGATTTGGAGCACTGCATTGCAATCAGCACAATGATACTGATAATAAATAGAACTGAAACTGCACCCAAAGTGATCATCAGATAAAAAGTCACTTGATTATCATCATCATCATCATTTGCTGCACTTTTAACATCAGAAGCTGCAAAAGCCTCTTTTGGCTCCACCAGTTTAACAATCACGGTAGCTGTTGCTGATAGTGAAACGTTGCCATTATCTTTGACCAGTATGACCAGTTTATGTTCAGCCTCGTCTGTCTCTGTGAATGAGCGAAGTGTTCTGATCTGTCCAGTGTATCGGTCCAAACCAAACAGACTGTGGTCAGTAACTTCCTGCAGTGAAAACAGCAACCAGCCATTATATCCTATATCAGCGTCATAGGCTCTGACTTTAGTCACCAAGTGTCCTGCGTTCACGTTGCGTGGAATCTCCTCCACACCTTCAGCAGAACCATTGGAGCTGAGTGGATACAGGATGACTGGAGCGTTGTCGTTCTGATCCAGTATGAACACGTTCACTGTGACGTTGCTGCTGAGTGACGGAGTCCCAGAATCAGTGGCGACAACTTGGAACTGGAAAGTTTTCAGAGTTTCAAAATCGAAATTTTTCAGCGCAGATATTTGGCCGTTTTCAGCGTTTATGTTTATAAATGACAAAATGTCTTTTTTACTGCCTTCTTTCGCAATTTTATATGAAATATCTGCGTTTCCGTTCGCATCTTTGTCTCCGGCACTGACAGAAAATATCGGCATGCCTGCGGGGTTGTTTTCTGAAAGGTAAAATTGCAATGGATTTTGGGGGAAAATGGGACTATTGTCATTTACATCAGATATCCGTATTTTTATTGTTTTCTTATGTGACAGTGGAGGGTCACCGCAGTCCGTCGCTGTTATTGTAATCTCATATTCAAACATTTCTTCCCGATCTAAAATGTTTTTCGTCACAACTGAATAAATGTTCTCCTTGAAAGATGGCTTTAGTTCGAAAGAAACATCTGATGATATGCTTAGAGTTGTTTTCCCATTTTGACCCGAATCTTTATCTGTAACACTAAGAAGAGCTATCACACTGCCAGGCTTTGAGTCCTCAGACACAGTGTTTGACACGGAGGTGATTTCAATTTCAGGCAGATTGTCATTCATATCCTTTATCTTTACATTAACGCGACATACGGCCTTTAACGGTGGCGTCCCTTTATCTGTTGCCTCAACATCCAGTCTATAAACGTCATGTTCTTCATAGTCCAGCATTCCCTTGACTTTCATATCTCCTGTTTTTTTGTCGAGCTCAAAAATTTCGTAAACTTTTTTCTTAAGTGTTTTTCCGAAACTGTATTCAATTTCGCCGTTTGTGCCTTCATCTGGATCCGTCGCATTTAGTTTGTATAGCAGCGTGCCAAACGGAACATTTTCCTGTATTTCAATTTCGTACGTGTCCTGGCTAAATTTTGGACGGTTATCATTGCTATCGAGAACAATTATAGAAATATTCAGACTCCCTGATCTGCGAGGTTTACCACCATCGACCGCTGTTAAATGTAGCAAATGATTCGTTCTTTGTTCTCTGTCCAGCGATTTTTTTAGCACCAAGAATGGTATTTTATCATCATCACTCTGACGAATATCTAATTCAAAATGATCGTTCGGTGTTAATATATAATTGCGAACGGAGTTGGATCCTGCATCAGGATCACGAGCAGCGTGCAGCTGAAATCTGGCCCCTGGTAATGTTTGCTCAAATATGTCAAACTCTTGCTCCTTTTCAGGGAAGCTCGGCGAGTGATCATTCACGTCGGCGATTTCCACAACCACATAGTGCATTTCCAAAGGGTTTTCGACTAAAATTTTTAGGTCCATTAAGCACGCACCACTCCCCTGACACAGATCCTCTCTGTCGATTTTCTTTTGTACAAGAAGATCCCCGGTGTCTTGGTTCACCTCAAACAATGCTTCGTTTGATCCGGAGACAACACGAAAACGTCGACTGGATAACAATGAAACATCAAGACCAAGATCCTTGACGACGTTTCCAACAATTGATCCTTTTTTCGCCTCTTCTGGAACCACGTATCGAATCTGAGCAAAGGCCCGCTTTCCGACAAAAAGCAAACAAAATATTCCAAGCAAAAGCGAACTGCAATTCCGTCTTTGGCAACGCCTGTAGGTCCCCGTCATCCTATCACAAATTGTATACATATCATCAAAAATAAAATTGCAAAAATGAGACCTTCGAGTCTCGCCTGAACATGTCAAAGAGGCACAAAGCAAACCGCGAACCCGATGAGTGACTTTTACGTGCTAAACAAAAGCTTTGGTGAGGAAGGAACACCAGCGTTTCACGATGCTGCAGTGACACCCTGAGTTTAATCGGTGCATCAATTTAAATGTATGGACCAAAACAAGTTATTTCATTGTGAATTGGATGCAGTGTAGTATTATTTCTTTCACATCCTATTTAATGAAGAAAACGTAGGCCAACTTCACATGCTGGACTGCCAAACACAATGTATGAATGAAGGATATTTTTTTTTTGCTTCAAAATAACAGTTTTGTCACAAGTAAACTGTATGATTCAAATAATAAATGTATTATTAAAAAAAATAAACAAAAAAAACTAACAAAAACAACAGAAAAAACCAACAGATCACTGAAATGAATACAGCCAAAGAAATGCGTAAAACCACATCTGTTAGTCCCAAGATATGATAATAGACCCCTATGTATGTACCCCGGGTGTATTTTTAAAAAATGAAAGTGAGTTTAGAAAGCCTCTGCTGAACCAAAAAGACTGTTAGCAAGCACTCTTTATCTATTTCACTGTGCAAAAGAAAGCTAAAAAAAACAAACAATTAATAGATATTAAAAAGGAACAACTTTGATTTCAGCACCCTGGAGAGTATTCCTCCTCTTCAAAGATTGTTTTTACATGCATTAGGGCTTGCAGAGAATAATGAGCATTTCCCTAAATATCAACCAGTTTAAATGTCCTACCTCTTCAGAAGTTCTCCTCCTGTCAGGCAGCATCAGAGTGTTTGCATGACTTCCAGGTACTATAGTAGATCCAATACTCATTCTGGGTCCAACTAACATGTAGCGTTTGTCTCCAGATCTGTACTGGATGCTGTGACACAGTGTCCCATCATAATTAGGTTCTTGAAGATATTTAGAAGTATAGTCTGTGGATTTGGAGCACTGCATTGCAATCAGCACAATGATACTGATGATAAATAGAACAGAAACAGCTCCCAAAGTGATCATCAGGTAAAAAGTCACATCATTTTCCTCTTCATCCTTTGCTGCACTTTTAACATCAGAAGCTGCAAAAGCCTCTTTTGGCTCCACCAGTTTCACAATCACAGTAGCTGTTGCTGATAGTGAAACGTTGCCATTATCTTTGACCAGTATGACCAGTTTATGTTCAGCCTCGTCTGTCTCTGTGAATGAGCGAAGTGTTCTGATCTGTCCAGTGTATCGGTCCAAACCAAACAGACTGTGGTCAGTAACTTCCTGCAGTGAAAACAGCAACCAGCCATTATATCCCACATCAGCGTCATAGGCTCTGACTTTAGTCACCAAGTGTCCTGCGTTCACGTTGCGTGGAATCTCCTCCACACCTTCAGCAGAACCATTGGAGCTGAGTGGATACAGGATGACTGGAGCGTTGTCGTTCCGATCCAGAATGAACACGTTCACTGTGACGTTGCTGCTGAGTGACGGAGTCCCAGAATCAGTGGCGACAACTTGGAAGTGGAAAGTTTTTAGCGTTTCAAAATCAAAACTTTTCAGCGCAGATATTTCTCCATTTTCTGAATTAACGTTTAAAAAGGCAGTGATTTTCGATGTGCTTCCCTCCTGTCTCACTAAATGATAACTTATAGCGCCATTTTCTTCCAAGTCTTTATCAGAAGCAGTTACATAAATTATTGAGTTTCCAGGTACATTGTTTTCTGTCAGATAAAGTTCAATAGGATTATTTACGAATTCCGGCGCATTGTCATTTATATCTGACACATCAATACTCAGAGTTTTAAATGCAGACAAGGGCGGGTGACCACAGTCAGTTGCTTTTATGACTATATCATAATGCGAAACTGACTCTCGATCTAAATGCTGTTTTAAAACTAAAGAGTACATATTATCTTGAAACGATGGTTTTAGATCAAACGGTATGTCATCTGAAAGACTACATATGACTTTACCGTTTAAACCCGAATCCTTGTCTGTAACACTGATTAAAGAAACTACAGTGCCAGGTTTGGAGTTCTCTGAAACCTGCTTGGAAAGAGATGTGACCTCGATTTCAGGTGTGTTATCATTTTCATCTAGGATTCTGATGATCACCCTGCAGTCACTGCTCATTGGAGGGTGTCCTTTGTCTGATGCCTGCACGTCTAACTTAAACACATCAACTTCTTCAAAGTCAATTCCTCCTTTTACTCTAATTTCACCCGTGGCTTTATCTAAACTAAAGGTTTCATATATTTTTCGATCAAGTTCACCACCAAGAATATATTCAATTTCTCCGTTTGCACCTTCGTCTAAATCCGCTGCATTAACTGTAATAACACTCATGTCAGCTTTTGTATTTTCAGGAATTGTTACCGTGTACACTTCTTGACTGAATGTCGGATGGTTGTCGTTTGAATCGAGAACAACAACTGTAACATTGACAGTACCTGTTCTCGGGGGATTTCCACCATCTAACGCCGTCAGAATAAGTCTGTGCTCGTTTTTTTTCTCTCGATCGAGAGATTTCTGCAAAACCAAAAATGGGATTTTATCCTCTCCTCTTTCTCTGATTTGTAAACTGAAATGTTCACTTTGAGTCAGTTTGTAAACACGCACCGCATTTAGAGCGACATCAGGATCGTGAGCAGTGGGTAACTGGAAACGTTTTCCTGGCGGAGTGGATTCAAAAATTTCGAATATCTTTTCTTTCTCCTGAAAGACCGGAGAATTGTCATTTACGTCAGTAATTTCTACTCCAACATAGTGTATCTCCATCGGATTTTCTGCTACTATCTTCAGGTTAATCATACACGGGGAAATACTCTCACATAGTCTCTCTCTGTCGACTGTTTCATGCACATACAGAGCGCCATTGTTTGGATTTACTTTAAACTGAGCATCATCGGCTCCTGAAACAATACGAAACTGTCTCTCCTCCAACGTGGAGATGTCCACACCAAGGTCCTTGGCGATATTTCCAACAACAGATCCCACATTCGCTTGCTCTGGAATTGCGTATTTTATCTGTGCTGAAATTAGCTGCGTGCAGCCGAGGATGACAGAAAATCCGAGAGCCGCCCACAAAGACCACATTCCCCGGCTTTGTCCTTCTGCGTCCATGGTTCCGTTCCCGATTAGAAAATATAAAAATCCAACCACAGTTCATTACACACAAAAAAACTACTTTAGATTCCAAGTATCACGCTGGCATAGAATCCATTCTGACCGATCCATGCAGTGGCTAAGATGACAAATATCTGTATCTAAAGAAAGAGTCTTTACTCTTCACATGAAAGAGAGCCTTAATGCAATGGGCAGGGCTAACACTATAACACAACAAAATATGCTGATATGATACTGACACCTTGTGGACTGATTACAAGGCACTTTATCACGGAAGCTTGTTTAAATATGTTTTATTTATATTATTGTTGTTGTTGTTTAGAGACATTCATTTAATTGCATGTCCTTGCCCATACTATGTTTCAAACCTTTACATTGTTTATCGTACATGTATTTGGTTACGTGTCCTAAAAGTGTAATCGCTGGCACTGAATGATTTACTTTATTTCAAATAAATGTCAACTACATATCTCATGAAACTATACAGTTAATGAGTAAAAAATGACCAAAAATGTGTGATACTTGTCATAATAATAATAATAATAATAATAATAATAATAATAATAATAATAATAATAATAATAATAATAATAATAAACTATGCTGTTTATAACTACCGGTAAAGTGATAAAGAGATGTGATGTTATAAATATTTTTTGTCATGCGCTAAAATAAGATGATCAACTCATTCATTACTACAAAACGTAACAGAAATGTGTTTTCAGTTCACTCCATTCAAATAGAGCAAAAAATTGGTTGTTATACATTAGAGAGGAGGAAAATATATTCATGAAAAGAAATTGAAAAAAATAATTGAAAGAAATTCTAGCACAATTTATCAAAAATCCTTTGGTGTTTCAAAAGTAAAAGCTAAAAGAATTGGGGGCGGGGAGGAAATATGAATAGCTTCGCATTAACAATGACAAAAAGTAAACCGCAAAAAAATGCAAATAAAAAAAGTTTTTGAAAAAATAATTGTCTTACCTCTTCTGTTCTCCTCCTGTCAGGTAGCACAAGTGTATTTGCATGACTTCCAGGTGCTATAGTAGATCCAATACTCATTCTGGGTCCAACTAACATGTAGCGTTTATCTCCAGATCTGTACTGGATGCTGTGACACAGTGTCCCATCATAATTAGTCTCTTGGAGATATTTAGAAGTATAGTCTGTGGATTTGGAGCACTGCATTGCAATCAGCACGATGATACTGACGATAAACAGAATAGAAACTGCGCCCAAAGTGATCATCAGGTAAAACGTCACATTATCCTCCTGATTCTCCGCTACTGCACTTTTAACATCAGAAGCTGCAAAGCCTCTTTTGGCTCCACCAGTTTCACAATCACAGTAGCTGTTGCTGATAGTGAAACGTTGCCATTATCTTTGACCAGTATGACCAGTTTATGTTCAGCCTCGTCTGTCTCGGTGAATGAGCGAAGTGTTCTGATCTGTCCAGTGTATCGGTCCAAACCAAACAGACTGTGGTCAGTAACTTCCTGCAGTGAAAACAGCAACCAGCCATTATATCCTATATCAGCGTCATAGGCTCTGACTTTAGTCACCAAGTGTCCTGCGTTCACGTTGCGTGGAATCTCCTCCACACCTTCAGCAGAACCATTGGAGCTGAGTGGATACAGGATGACTGGAGCGTTGTCGTTCTGATCCAGAATGAACACGTTCACTGTGACGTTGCTGCTGAGTGACGGAGTCCCAGAATCAGTGGCGACAACTTGGAAGTGGAAAGTTTTCAGAGTTTCAAAATCGAAACTTTTCAGTGCAGATATATGTCCGTTTTCGGAATGGATGTTAAAAAAATGTGCTACATCACCATTAATCCTATCGCTTTTCCTAATGCTATAAGTTATGACTGCATTTTCGCTCACATCTTCATCTGATGCTGTTATTGTAAAGACCGAGACACCTGGTGCATTGTTTTCTACTAGATAGATTTCAAATGGATTCTGACTGAAGACTGGCCTGTTGTCATTAATATCTGACACATGAATTTGCAAAGTCGTTGCTGCGGAAAGCCTGGGTTCCCCACAGTCAGTAGCAGTTATGGTGATGTCATAAGGAGATTCAGCCTCACGATCTAACCGCCCCTTTGTAACTAGAGAGTACATGTTCTCTTCAATAGATGGCGTCAAATCAAACGGCACATCTTCCGATATTTTACAAATAACTTTTCCATTTGAGCCCGAATCTCTGTCTCTGACACTGATGAGTGAGACAACAGTGCCAGGTTTTGAATCCTCTGGAATTTGGCTGGACAATGATGTTATTTCAATCTCGGGTTTATTGTCGTTCAAATCTTTTAATTTTATTACAACTCTGCTTTCGCCTGTCCATGGTGGTTGGCCTTTATCTGAAGCTTGCAAATCTAATTTGTATATCTCTGTTTCCTCGAAGTCAACTTTTCCTTTTACTCGAATTTCACCAGTGATACCATCTAACTCAAATATGTCATACACCTTTTTCTTTTGTGTTTTTCCAAAGGTGTACTCTATTTCACCATTCAGGCCTTCGTCTGAATCGGTCGCATTTATTTTGATTACTAGACTTCCTGGAGGAGCATTTTCATTTAAAGAGACAGTATAAATATCGCTGCTGAACACAGGGCGATTATCATTCACATCCAATACAGTTATAGTTAAATTCAGGTTTCCAGATCGCGATGGTGTGCCCCCGTCCAGAGCCGTTAACACTAAACGATGCTCTGATTTGACTTCTCGGTCTAGGGATTTTTTAAGCACTAAAAATGGTATTTTATCTTCCTCTCGTTCTTTAACTTGAATATCGAAGTAATCGTTTTGACTCAGTCTATACAATCGAACTGATTGTATGCCAAAATCAGGATCTCTAGCTGCGTGAATCTGGAAATGAGTGCCCGGAGGAGTGTTCTCCGCTATTTCCAGCCGCTGCTCGGTTTCAGGAAAAGACGGCGAATGGTCATTGATATCAATTATTTCGACACTGACATAATGTATTTCCAGTGGGCTTTCGACGACAATTTTAAGGTTTATCAAACAAACCTTTGTTGCATCACACAGCTCTTCCCGATCCATATTTTGCGCGACGCGCAACACTCCATTATTTTGGTTTAATTCAAACAGGGAGTGATTTGAGTTCGAAACAATGCGAAATCGTCTGCTTGTCAAAGTGTTGAGGTCCAGTCCCAAATCCTTGCCAACATTCCCAACCGCGGTTCCGACACCGACATGCTCAGAAACGGAGTACTTCAGCTGACCCAAAATCGTATCCACAGAGCACAGCAGAAAAATCCCAGCACACCACCAATAGCTCAGCCGGCGCCTTTGTCTTCCGTCCTTCATTGCCAAATGAATATGTGACATTTTTCCCTACAAATGAACGGAGATGTCCGATGTTCATGGATGCTTCCTCGTTAAAACAGTATTCCAAATGTCATTTTAAAGATTTCTGCGTAAAAAGGACTTGCTTCCTTCAATTAACCCTGCTGCGATGAACATTTCGTCCGCACACCACTTCTGTTTCATATATCGACACAAACGAGGCAGAGCCTTAACAAGTCGCACAAAAAATGGTCAAGGCCACACTGACACCAAGTGGCAACGGAAATACAGTACATGAAACCAGTTTCTTATTTTACTTTACTACTGGCATCCGTAAAAGACATTCAATCTAATACCAAACCAAAGGCTCCCGTCTCTTTGTGGAAAGGAATAACAACAACTCAAGTGATCTTTACAACAATGTTATGAAAGGTTTTAAACTCTTATTTGAACAGAAAATATAATTTGCATTGTGTATATTTTTTAGTAATATTCATTCATTCATTCATTATTTTGCATCAGATACATGTAGTCATATTGCAAATATTGAAACGTTCTGAGCTGATGAAATTAATTTATTTTGTAAAACTACATGCTTCACATCCCCCCGAACGAGAAAAAAAATCTTCATTTACACACAAAATACCACTAATGGCATTTTCTTATAGGCCTTTACAGGAAATGCGGTGGAGTCTTGCTTTCCCAGACAAAGAAAATGCCGAATGAGTTTTTCGAAACCAAATATTCTAGCACCATGGACAGCGCAAGAAGAAGTCAGCAACATATCAGAAATTAAAAGTAAACTTTAGAAAGCAACATCCAAATAAATATCATTAAAAAAATGAAATAATAATAATAATAACAATGATGAAGACCTCTTCTACTTCTCTTGGCAAATACAGGTTAAAACTGTTCTCTACTTTAATAACTGATATTTTTATAAGCATAAGCAGAAATCATGTCTTACCTCACAGGCCTTCCTTCTGTCAGGTAGCACCAACGTGTTTGCATGACTTCCGGGTACAATAGTAGATCCAATACTCATCCTGGGTCCAACTAACATGTAGCGTTTGTCTCCAGATCTGTACTGGATGCTGTGACAAAGCGTCCCATCATAATTAGTCTCTTGGAGATATTTAGAAGTATAGTCTGTGGATTTGGAGCACTGCATTGCAATCAGCACGATGATACTGACGATAAACAGAATAGAAACTGCACCCAAAGTGATCATCAGATAAAAAGTCACATCATTACCTTCATCGTCATTTGCTGCACTTTTAACATCAGAAGCTGCAAAAGCCTCTTTTGGCTCCACCAGTTTAACAATCACAGTAGCTGTTGCTGATAGTGAAACGTTGCCATTATCTTTGACCAGTATGACCAGTTTATGTTCAGCCTCGTCTGTCTCGGTGAATGAGCGAAGTGTTCTGATCTGTCCAGTGTATCGGTCCAAACCAAACAGACTGTGGTCAGTAACTTCCTGCAGTGAAAACAGCAACCAGCCATTATATCCTATATCAGCGTCATAGGCTCTGACTTTAGTCACCAAGTGTCCTGCGTTCACGTTGCGTGGAATCTCCTCCACACCTTCAGCAGAACCATTGGAGCTGAGTGGATACAGGATGACTGGAGCGTTGTCGTTCTGATCCAAATGAACACGTTCACTGTGACGTTGCTGCTGAGTGACGGAGTCCCAGAATCAGTGGCGACAACTTGGAACTGGAAAGTTTTTAGAGTTTCAAAGTCGAAACTTTTCAGAGCTGATATTGTGCCATTGGCTTCATTTATATTTAAAAAGGAGGTTACAGAGGATCCCGAACTCTTACGGTTAAGGAAATATGTAACTACCGCATTTTCTCCTCCGTCAGCATCAGTGGCTGTTACAGAAAAAATAGACAGTCCAGCCTTGTTATTTTCAGGTACATAAAAAGCATAAGGACTTTCAGCAAACAAAGGGCTGTTATCATTTACGTCCAGCACGTCTACCTGTATCAGCTTAGTCGATGACAGAGAAGGGCTGCCTAAATCCTTTGCTGTTATTGTAATGTCATACATATGACTAATTTCCTTATCTAAGTAGTCCTTTGTAATCAAAGAGTACGACTGTCCGTCAGGTGATGGCTTCAGATCAAACGGTAAAGAATCTGACAAGCTGCACACCACCTGTCCGTTCACACCTGAGTCACGATCTGTCACGTCCATCAACGCCACCACGGTTCCAGGTGCTGCATCCTCTGGAATACGACTGGAGAGGGACGTAATGTCTATTTCGGGCTGGTTGTCATTTACGTCTTCCACTCTTATAACCACGTTACATTGCGTGGAGAGAGAAACAGAACCTTTGTCTGAGGCCAAAACTTTAAGCTCGTACATTTGTTTTTCTTCGTAATCCAGTTGTCCTTTCACCGTTAATTTCCCGGTTTTGCTGTTCAACTCAAACTGCTCAGATGATGGCCCACGATGTTTACTCCTCAGAGAATATTCAACCTCACCGTTCTCGCCTTCATCTGAGTCGGTTGCACTTATGGTTAAGAGGAAAGTCCCGACAGGGGCGTTTTCTTTTACTGTCGCGGTGTATTTTTGTTTTTCACAAACGGGCGCGTTATCATTAACATCCGATAGTATGACAGTGATATTCATAGTTCCTGATTTTGCTGGTTTACCCCCATCTGTCGCTGTTAATAGCAGCGAGTGTTGAGGAGTGTGTTCTCTGTCCAAAGAGCGTTGAAGTACTAAAAAAGGAACCTTTCCCTCCTCCCCAAAGGCGTCTGTATCCAGTCGAAAATATTGATTATTGTTCAGCTTATATGAATTTATGGAGTTCAACCCGACATCCAAGTCGTGTGCTCCGTCGACCTGAAATCGAGAACCAACAATAGCGGACTCCAGCACTTCCAGTGTGTAGTTTTCCTCTGGAAATTTGGGCGAGTTGTCATTTACATCGAGAATCTCAAGCATGATCTGGTGCATTTCAAGAGGGTTTTCGACAACAGCTTTAAGGTTTGTTACACACGGAACGGTTTTTGCGCAAAGCTCTTCTCTGTCTACTCTGTGGTTTATTAATAAAACGCCATCTCTCGGATTTACCTTAAACAGATCCTGCTTTGTTGCTGATACCACTCGAAGGTTTCTGTCCGCCAGTTTCCCCAGATCTAAACCAAGATCTTTGGCTACATTTCCCACCGGGGTCCCAGATTTTAATTCCTCCTGGACAGAATATCGGAGCTGAGATGAAATTCCTTCAAATTTCGTAATGATCAGCGCGAGACAAAACGAAGTCCATACGTCCATCCATTGTTTTTTCATCTCCGTCAATTCCATTGTTCCTGAAAATGTGTCTTTCAACAAAATTCCTTCTTTGTGGTAAATTTCTTTTGAATGAAGTAAAAGCAATAAATCCCAAGTAAATAATTATTTTAGCAGAAGAGGGAAGGTGCTTTATTCCGTCCTTTCAAGCCGTCCATTACGGTTGTTACTGAACACACATGAAAAGAAAGATACACATTTTCTACCTCAATCAAATTAAGTGCATCAGCACCACCTTCTGTCCGTGAAGGCGCGATGGTTCCTTCCAGCTCAGCCTGTCATCTTGCTGAGCATGCAGTATATTCCAAGAAAATTAGGAGAGCCATAAAAAAACGGGTAATTTTAAGGATCTTTATTACATTTTACCACCCGAATCAGTACAATCACTATGAAAACTAAATAATATGAACGTTAAGATAGAAAGTGGAAAATTTAAATAAAACATGAACATATCTACCCGCTTTCTCCAGAATGCAATGCACAAATCTTTGTTTCTTTAGTACATCAAACAAAAATATAAGAAAACTATTTGCAAAATACACACAGTGTAAATCAAAATAGACAAAATCTACAAATGATCCACATAATTTAAATGATAATAATAATAATAATAATAATAATAATAATAATAATAATAATAATAATAATAATATAATAACAATAATAATAATAATAAATAAATAAATAAATAAATAAATAAATAAATAAATAAATAAATAAATAAATAAATAAATTAGTCATGAAGTAAAAGTTAATAACTTTAACAGATAATTAGCCCAAAATTTTTGGAACCCAGTAATTCAGTTGTGAATAATTTAGGTACAAACTTTATTCCATACCTATGTTATTTCCAGCGACTGCTTATGCATAAACATGTGTAACATGTCGTATCTAATTGAAATCTTTTGAAATACATTTCCATTCTCAATTTATCTGCCTATGTGGGGCTTGCTCTGCACACTCCCACCGTACTCAATGTCATGTTGAGGTGAGCGACGGCATCTTGTGGTTTCAAACTTGAAGTGCAGCCATGATAAACACCGCCCTGTTGTAACTCTCTCCTCTCTCTTTTTTTTCATTTTTTTTCTATTTAGCCTCTGTGGTGCATATACAATACATAATGTATACCGACAAAAGAGAAAAACACAACCTGGCTCCTTACAGCAGAGTAAAATGAAGGTGACCTCCATGTTTTATTTTTATTATTATTATTATTATTATTATTATTATTATTATTATTATTATTATTATTATTATTATTATTATTATTATTATTATTTATTTATTTATTTATTTATTTATTTATTTATTTATTTATTTATTTTTATGTTCGCATCCCTCCCATCTCCTTCTGCTACTTAATAATTCTGAATGTAGACCACGGGAATGCGCGCGCACGCACAGGCTCTGCAGCATTCTGCGCCACGTCCTCACATTCAGGTCGCCATTTTTGTTCATTCCTGCTGCAGCAGTGAAAGCGCCTGGAAAGCACACAATTGTAGCTAACGCTTAAAGGACAACGGCGGTGGTTGCAGACCCTTTATTCATCCGATGTCAAGAAACAGCATAGACGTTGTGCAAATGAGGGTGGTGCACATGTCGGAATACTGAAATGCATGTAGAAAGGGAGCTAAACAGGGCAGGTTACCACGGCAATGCAGCTCGTCTTGACGGTCGCTGACCGTGGTGCTGAAGACGAGCTGACGCAGGGAAAAGAGAAGCGGAGGGGGGGGGGGGGGGAGCTGGCGCTGTTATTTCTACTGGCATCTAAATCCAAGCACGTTTTTACACAAACACAATTATTACGGTGTGAAGCAGAGATGCGTTCACTATGAACTGTCAAATTAACCAATTCATGACCAAGAGAGGTTAATTTGACAAGCAAACGATGTATTTATTTTTTGGATAATTATCACCATTTCTAAATACTAAAGAAACAAAAGGATATAACATTTATGATTCTCCAATGTATTTCAAATATTTACCTGTAAATTCTTATGATATGATATTGAAACCGTAAAGTTTTATAATCTTGAGGGTTGGTGGAGAGGACAACGTTTTTTCACATTTTATTTTAACATAAAAACTTTACCTGCTGTCTCCAGGTCCTTTGTAGCTCTGTATAAGTCCTCCTTGCCTTCGGGATAACTCTGTTGATTATTATTTTGATTCCTTTGTCAGAAGTTTTATGAGATGTAACTGGAGCTGGAAGTGGCTGGTGTTCTTTTCACTTCTTGATTACAGCTTCAAAGGTCTTATAAAAATAAGTAGAACTATAACCAATCGTCCTGCTCTGTCTGATACGTAATGAACACATTTTCAAAGACATCAGTGAATGTTAAACCAGCTTATCTCAATAAAAGCAGCAGCAATGCAGTTTACATACTAATATATCTGAAATGGCTTCTTTGGTTTCTGTCCTTTCTTGCACACCCTTTCCGTCATGTGCTCAATTGTCACTGGCTTCATTAGAAATATTTAAACCGGAAAAACCTTGACATATTCACTGCTTGTTTCACCAACTGAGATTTACTGATGTTTGGTTTATTTATTTTACCTTTGACCTGTGGGTAAGCACTAAGGTTCATTGTTTCTAATTAGCACTGTTTCATTTTTTTTAGCAGTTTTAAAAAATTACAATGACAAGTATTGTGATTTTGCCATTTTAAGAGCATATGGCATCATTATGTTTGTTGACAAACAGCTAACAATTGTTTTATTTTAATTTTAATAAAACAGCATAACTCCAGAGAGGCTGTCAATAAATAAAGTGAGAGCAATCATTGTGTAACACTGAACACAGCTTGTGTGTTCAGTGTTTTTTTTTTTTGTTTTTTTAAAAAAGGGAAATGCATTGAATTTTAATTATTTATCATGATTATGTCACAACAGTCAAAAGAATATATTTCAAATAAAGACATTGCCATGAAACTATCTCAGTACGAGAATGTATTGCCAACATTTTTATAAATACAGAATGTCAGATTTATTTTGAGAGAGTAATTCAAATTATTTTAGAGTTTTGGATTTCAACTTTTTATTTCTTTCTTTTGCCTCCAATGTTTTTCTTTATTAGCTTTTTACTATGTAAAACACTTTGGACTGTCTTGTTGCTTTAAGACTGCTGCTATTTCTATGGCATGATTGTTTTAAGTAATAATAAATATTTAAGTTAAATTAAAATAAACATAAGGGAGTGAATTTATTTGATCTGGTAGCTGTCAAGAGTCAGAAATAAGCAGTTTTTTTTTCATTTGACATACTAGCATCATTCCACTCATTTAATGTGGAGTAACCTTAAAAACATTTCAAAACAATGAAAATGTTCAGATATTTTACATTTAATCCAATACTGAAGAGACTGAAATGCTATCGTTATATTTTATTTTTAGCAATTCACACACAGTACACAATTAACTCACACTGTCTAAATGTTGCACCATGAAAGTAACACTGTACAAAAGCATTTACCATATGTTTTGATTCAACACAACACACCCAAATAGAAACACAAGCTGTACCAAAGAGTTTGACGACATGGTTGTGTTCCTGCATACACAGACATAAATATGATGGCACATAATTCTGTTCACATTAAAGAGGCTTAAGAATCAGTTACTGATGATAAGAAAGGGCATATTAATAAACAGGCATGTGATTATTTTTTTTATGTTAGTTGCATGTTTGTTCCAATTCCTTAAGGAACTACATACAATATTGTAAACTGTAGCTTTCATTGAGTGAAAAAAAAACAAATACAATTTGCTGTTCCAGTTTTGTAAAGTCAACATTAAATGTTAACAGGCCGCACCACTGAGTATACTGAAATTAAGCTAACTCAAAGAGCTTTGCTTGCAAACTCAAATAAGTAAATCCTGATATAAATACAGTTTATATAACAAATCAGTCTGTTCTCTCATGGTTGCTCACTCACTGAAACCCCAAGACTTATTTAACAATGTTCAAGTAGCCACAATCTTCAGACATGGTGACATTTAAACTTTATGTCGTGAGAAATGTTACATTTGTGAATCAACTAAGCTGTCATTGTGCTGCTTCATCCTAAACCGAGGTAACAAATAATAAAAAAATGCACCGCATGAAATCTAATTGTTCATCTCTGTTAAAAAAAAACAACAAAAAGTGTCTATCATAATTGCAGGAAAAAAGAGATATTTGATACTTGCTGCTCTATTGTTTCGTGCAGAAGACAACTGAAAGGCATGATGGCTGAAGAAAGGCCTCAACTCTATTCTTTTGTGCTGATGATGGACTTGGCACTTTCACATATTTAGGCCTGGCTAACTTATAAAACACAAGTAAACATGAATTCGCTAACAGCAAACACATTTACAAAAGGCTGATTCTATTTAATTACTTTTAATTTTATTCAATGCTTTTTGAACATTTCGTTAGTTGTGCTGTACTTTACCTCTGATATTACACATCAGTGTCTGTATGGCACAAGGCAGGGCACAAAGGATTCAATTGTAGATTCCAACATGTGCTTCTTTCTACTAAACGTAAAAAGTCTCAAAGGGAGTTCTAACCTTTCCATGTCCTGCCTTGGAATACTTGTTGTGCCTTCTGTACAAACTTAAGAGTGCATATTTTTCAGTAAATCATCTTCACAATACTTTAAATATAAGTTGAAGCCATGCAGTCTATTCATGCATATAGGTATGGACATCATGGCGTTGTTGATCTGCTTTTTATGTGTTCAAAGAATGGGAGAGTGCAGGGCATGTTTTCTGGTCCGATTCATTTGAGTTGCATGACGCCTGCACAGAGTAAGGAGCGGAAACGAGATAAAGGAGGGCGTATCCATGGGGGGTGGATCTCTAAACGGACTTCCTCTTTTCTTCCACCAGGCTTTTGCTGTTGGCGAAAATCCTATCCACAGCTGAAGGACTGGAATTACTTGGAGCTGTTGCTGCTTGTAGTGGAGGCCTGCCAACGAGACGACAGAATTAGACATTTGCGGAAAAGATCCCACAGCAGTAAGAGCCTTGTGGTTGACTGAGATATGTCATGCAGCTGACTTCTTTCGCTCAGACAGGGGCTTCAGGCAGAGGACAGAGTGAGCGGGAGAGAAGTTGGTGGATATTTGAACGTGTATTGTGGATGTGATAGATTTGTCACCGAACACCATGCTCAAAAATTACATGAAGGAGAGAGTGGTTGCTAGGAAACCGAGTGCCTGATTTTTCTATGCACCTCTCCTGCACAAAGAATTAGGTCACATTTAAGACAGGAGACCGTGTCAGTCATGCTGTGAAGTGGCATCCTGTGAAAAAGGACAGAAAGAGTGAAGTCCTATTCCCGGTACAAACAAATGAAATAAAAGGTTACAATTTGAATATATTAGTGATGGGTCAGAAAGGGGCATGAACACAGGTTAATATTCACATGCACAGCATCAATTTGAAAACATGGTGATTCAATTAAAGATGCAGATATAAAAAAATCTGACATTAAATTTCAGATAGTGTCTGAAAATCAGATCAATGTTTTGGCCAATATCAACTATGGGCAAAAGGCCAGTCATCTCTCATAATCAATTTAAATAGAAAGACTTTCTTGTAATCATCTAAATTTATGTTTTCATCAAAGTTTTACAGACTTTCTGGGGTACTGTCTAAGATTCTGTTTGATTTGTTTCATTTTCTGTGTTGTCACTTTTGCCTCTGTTTCTAAGTGTTTTCAGAGGATTTAATTTCCCCGTGTTAAACTCCCAGACTCTGAATATTGAGATGAACAGACAAAAAAATCCCATAAATTAAAGGGCTGAAACAACTGTATAGATGTCACATGACAAAACAAAAAAATAATAATAGAATTTTGGGGGGAACTTTATCATTATCAATCTGTTGCAAATACGCATTTTATTCACATTTTCTGAACTGAACCTACAGAAAAATAACAGTTTGACAGATAAAATGGGTTTTTAGCACCAAAAAGACAGTGTGCCTGATTTCTGTTGACATGGCTTTAAGAAAATGAGTTTTTACTGCAGATATTTGTGTTCAATTTACAGAAGTTATGCTTTCTGTTGTCTTCAAGTTTGTCACGTCTTTATTTTGAACCAAATGCTGAACAATGTGTTGGACTAAAAATTTAAATAAAGCCCATGGGAGTCCAAAGAATAAATCTGACACATTCCAGCAAATCCTGGAGAGCTATTGATTAAAATGATTTTAGTGGATTAAAAGAAAGTCTGACTTCACTAAAATAACATAGAAAACTAATTATTTACAATCTTTGTACAGAAAAATCACAGAAATTGAAATGGTTTCAAAACTCTTTGCCTGAATCACCATATTTGATTGTTGAAAAGCACAAAAACAAATCAGTAAATGTAAATCAGTCTCATGCTGTAAAATCTAAGAAAATATTCAATATTTGAAAAAAGTTGAGGAAGTTATTTTAACCACACTAGGTAAACTGCATGGCTGGCATTTTAGTGTTTAAAGATGAGCCTGAAAAATCAGGAACAATTAACCAGCCAGGCCTCTGAAGACATGGGAGAGCATAATAAACTGCATGTTATTACAAATATGTAATATAATAATTGAAGCACATTATTGTCAAAGGAAATTAAAAAGGCACAATAAAAAAACTTAACCACTGAAAAAAGGAAATACTAAAATACTAAAAATACTTCAACTTATCCATGAAAACAATTTCCGGGGCTTGAACACTGCATACCTCCAGCTGCTGAGTGGACCTTCCTCATTTAGGGTACTTTAGAGTGGAGAGAAAGAAAAGAAGTGATTTAATATTTGGCATTAAAATTATCACAAAAGTTTTATCAATAAAATGTTTCATTTGAAATGACAAAAGAAAAGTGTGAGCCTTACAGGAAAGAGTGCTGCAAAAGTTACACTTTCGGCATGAAAACATACTTACCATACTGATACAAAACTTAAAAATAAAATAGATGATCACATTTTCATTATTTTTTTTTAATGTTGAGCAGTTGAAAAAAGTTATTTTTTAACGGTTTTTCTTAGGAAAAAAGTTACATGAAAACTTCTCCAACAGAGGCTAGTATTTGCATTATCCATTTTCAATAAAGGATGTAGACAGTTGTCTCTTCTATCTGTTAAAATTCTAATCCATTCAATTAATTAAAGCATTAAGTTTTGTCTTTTTTTTAAACAAATATGTATGAATCATTTATTTTTACAAGTTAAGGCCTATTTTTAAAGGTGATAAACATGACAGACAAGAATTCACTGTTTAATCCAAATTTCTGGTTGGCATTTCAACCGGAAGAAATATGTTTGTTGAAAATGAAATAGGTAAAACAATCCATGGTATCATTAATTCATATTAGTCATAACAATCTTGTTAAAGGAACCTTTTTATTATTATGCTACCAGCAGTATGTAAAGAAGTAAGAAAATATTTTAGTTTTTATATAATCGCTGAAACTGTATATGTACTGGAGCTTATTATACATTATGAACTAAAACCTATTCTAAAATAGAGTGAAAAGAAGTTCCAAAGTGTGCACCAGGAAAAATAAATTATTGCAACTGTCAGTTGTACCTGCAGAGTAGAAGCAGCAGAGTCACTAGTCTCTGACAGTCCTGTCCCTCTCGGGATGCTGGACACGATGTATCTGGAGCCCTTTGGCACAGGCTGACCACCAGCTTTCCTTTCCTGGTCTCTGCTAGAAACAGACTGTACCAGTAGGCATCGTTGGAGACCAGAGTGGAGTCTGCGATGGTGGAGTTCCTCTCACTGATCACACTGTTCCTGCTGGGAGGAGCAGTCTTGCTGGCTTTGGGTTTCTGACACTTCAGCACGATGGTGACCAGTATGGTGATGAGCAGGAGAAATGACACCGAGGCCAGACCGATGACCAGATACAGGTTGATGTCTGAAAAGATGTCGTATTCCAGAGGCATCTCAGTCATGTCAGAGTAGGCCTTAACATCAGTCTCCACTGTCAGCAGCTTGATGGTGACTGTAGCAGAGAGAGCAGGCTCCCCGTTGTCCTTGGCAATAACAACCAGTCTGTGGTGGCGTGAGTCTTTGTAACTGAACATCCTCATAGTCCTGATCTCTCCGTT
Source organism: Poeciliopsis prolifica (assembly GCF_027474105.1). NCBI lineage: Eukaryota > Metazoa > Chordata > Actinopteri > Cyprinodontiformes > Poeciliidae > Poeciliopsis > Poeciliopsis prolifica. The sequence goes on along the minus strand of NW_026562384.1, from coordinate 10,861,244 downwards.
GTATTGGTCCAAGCTGAACAGGAAGCATCAGTCACCTGCAGAAACTGGTAGGTAATCCGAGAGTTGTGCACAGAGTCTGTGTCTAAGGCGATCACTTTAGCCACCAGGGATCCTTTATCAGTGGATCTGGGGATCTTCTCCTCCACCACTGAGCCGTGAGCGCGCCAAGGAGAGACAATAACTGGAGCGTTGTCATTTTGGTCAACAATGATGATGTGGACGGTCACATTACTGCTCAGAGGAGTAGAACCAGAGTCTCTGGCCTCAATGTGGAAAAGAAACTCCTTCTCAATCTCATAGTCAAAAGTTTTCAGCGCATAAAGATTCCCGTTCTCTGGATTGATGGAGAACAGCATAGACATGGAGGTGTTGGCAATCTCCTTCTCTATGATGAAATAAACTAGATACTGGTTTTCATGGAGGTCAGGATCAAATGCAGTGAGTGAGCTGAGCAAGGAGCCAGGTGCATTATTCTCCATGACACGTATTGTATAAAATGACTGGGAGAACTGAGGAACATTGTCATTAACATCCAGCAGCTCCAAAGTCATAGTTTCATTGTCAGACAGAGGAGGAGACCCTCTGTCTGTGACAGTGAAGGTGATTTCATATTCTGGGACTTTCTCTCTGTCTAATGGCTCTGACACCACTAACTCATAATAGTTATCAGAGGACTCCCTCAGTTTGAAAGGCATGTTCTCTGGAATATGAAGATCAACCTCTCCATTATCACCTGAGTCTTTATCACTGACACTAACTACAGCTATCACTGTGTCTGTGGCCACATTCTCTTTTACTGGACTCTGAAAGGATTTTATGGAAATTTCAGGAGGATGGTTGTCATTCATGTCAGTCACCTGGATGGTCAGTCTACACTGTCCAGATAAGGAGGTAGGTCCTTTGTCAATGGCTATCACCTCCATTTCATACATTTTCAAATCTTCATAATTTATCATTTCCTTTACTCTGATTTCACCATTTTCTGAATTCAGGTTAAACATCATCTGGGTTCTCTCTGATGTATATAAACTGTATGAATAAGTGATGTCAGAGTTGGAGCCTTCATCTAAATCAGTAGCATTCAGTTTGATCACTAAGCTGCCAATGGGCGAGTTCTCCATCACATCTACAACATACTGGTCTTTGTCAAATGAAGGGGCGTTGTCGTTCACATCAAGCACGCGAACAATAATGCTGGCTGTACCTGTGCGCGTGGGCACCCCACCGTCCACAGCGGTCAGAATCAGATTATGAACAGCCTGCTGTTCTCTGTCCAGAGCCTTTTTCAGAACCAAGTCGGCAAACTTCGTTCCGTCTCTCCGGTCTGAATTTCAATAGCAAAATTATCACTTGCGCTCAGACGATAATTTTTCACAGAATTCGCTCCAACATCCGGGTCAGCAGCGTTGTTCAGGGAGAATCTCTCTCCAACAGGGCTCGACTCTGAGATGTCCAAATGCATCGTTCCTCTTCTAAAATGAGGAGCGTTATCGTTTATGTCCAAGATTTCAACCTCTATGTTAAACATGCGCACAGGGTTTTCAATGGATGCGTCTAATTTAAGCATACAGTGGGAGGACGTTTTCGATGGGCACAAAATTTCCCTGTCAATCCTTTCCAAAATATAAAGCTCCCCCGTGTCTTTGTTGATGTCAAGATATTTTTTAGTGGCTACAACATCCATGCGCATCTTCCTCGTCTTCAGCGTCTTCACTTCTAATCCCAAATCAGCCGCCAAATTAGCAACGACAGATTCCTCCTCCATTTCTTCAGGTACAGAATAATGAGTAACTGACAACACCGCACTCCATGTGGCAAAAAGACAGAGAAACCGGAACACGTACCCCGTCCCGCAAAGCCGTTTGACAGGCGGTGCCATTGTGAAGAGCCGTCAGGTCTTTCAGTCAAAAGCGGAAAACACAACGCAAATCGTTACAAAAGGCGTTTTCTCCCAGAAATGACGCACTGATTGTGCACAACGTCTCTCAACTCCTCTTCAGACAACATATCGCGATAACAAGACTTCATCAAAAATTCGTGAACTGGAACTTAGAAATAAAAAGCAGTCTTCAATAAAATAAATAAAAAATAAATAAATAAATAAAATAGATTTCCAAACCATTTTAATATTCATGTGGTCGTAACTGGACCTAACAAAATTTGGTAAGGCGAAATAAATGCGCTTCTATCTAATTATTTAGATGCTACGCTTTTAATACTAATATACATAATTAATTGGTCATTATTATTATGTTTTTTGTTCGTCACTGCTGGAACACGTAGTTGTTTAGAAAGAAAAAAAAATAATAAATTCTTACGAACTTGCTCAAAAGCAGCTAAAAGTAGCATCAAATAGTTTTTTTATTATTATTATTATGTAGTTAAAGGAAATTGCTTTAACAAGGGCTGTTGTCAAGTTTGCTCTTTCCAAACTATTTGGAAAGAGGAAACTTTCTACTCATTTACTCAACTAGCAAAACTGAAAAAGAACTGAGGTAAAGAAAAACAAAGCAAATGTTTTTGCGTAGAAAAACTGAACAAAAACAAAACAAAAAAAAAACACTTTTGATTAAGCACAAAAGTGTTACTTTAGCTCCTTTTTGCATTCCTAAATGGAAATGTCTTTACTTTAAATGTATTTGCAAAGGTTTGGTTGATTTTCAAATTTTAAAAAGCCTTGTTCATCCCAAGGGGAAATTAAATGTTGTTGTAACTCATAAATTAGATTTGTCAAAGAGTTATTGGAAATGGTGATGGCTGTTGGCAGGATAGAGCTCATCATTTAAAATATTTAGTGTGTTTAATGCCAGAAATAAAATAAATAGAGAAAGAAGAACTCAAGCTATGAGGTAGGCTATGTTTAACTTAGAGTTGAGAAAATCAAAAGATGCTTTGATAATTCAGCTCTCTAATACACATGTTCTAACTAACAAACAGAGAAAGTATTACAAAAGTTGGAACATGCTTTGCCACGTAAAAGTCAAAATCTTCAATACGTAGTATTGTTATGCAACTACATGATTTCAAAGTCAGACGTAACTTTGAAATGTAAATGTGCACTAAACACTGAATGTAAAAAGGTATATGTTGCAGAAATGTATTTGAAACCAGTTTTCTTTCAGAATATTTATAAACTTCAAACCTTGTTATGAAAGAGTGATTATTATGCCATGCTTTTTTTCCATGTGATGTGGTGCATTATCAAGTTGTTGGCACCCGCTTCTTGTACATACTTAGCTCTATTGTGACTAAACAGCATTAGCTGGGTGTTGAAAATAAGTGAGTATTTCACAATCTTTGTAAGATTTTAGTCGAGTGTTTCAAATAAGTCCCTTATGGCAGTGCTCCTTCTCTGTTAAGTTTATTGTGCTTTTTTTCTATATTCTTGCCAGGGTGTTGATTAACTTCCCAACTACATCTGATTAAATGGATTAAAATCCATCACTTTTGCTATTTTCCAGTCACAAGGCATCGCACAATTAATTATGTACTTGACGGTCAGAGAAACGTTTCAATTAGATTTTTCAATTTCATTGAAAAAAACATGCTGGACCCAATTTTAAGAGAAATAAAATTTACATTATGTTCCCATCTGACAAATTGAGCTTATTAGATGTGGAAATTTGTGCTGATACTTTTTTGTGTGTTCTTGTCTTTGTTTTTTTTTTGATTGTGAACAGTTTCATTCTTTGCATTCTGAATTGCAACAGAAACTTTGTTTACACACATCTGTGACAAGCATATGTTTCTGTGCTACAATTTACAGGCAGTGCAGCACATATCTGTACCATAACACAGACTTTACGGTTTAGCCAGATAAGGGGAGGATCTTCTTTGGCATTATGGAGGATAACATTTATACCTTGCTTGCTTAAGCTGGTATCACATACTGTACAATATGTGACCTGCTCCAGATTAAAATTTTAATTCAGTTTTGGAACATGAGGTGAAAATTCTCAATCAAAGGCAGGGAGAGTCCTCCCCTGAGGCATAAAGCAAGACAATAAAAGAAAAAAACAACAGTAAAGTATTTGTGAAATGAGCCACACAGTCAAAGAACCACTCATAGCTCTGGAGCTGCAGGTTGCAGACTGGTGATCCAGCAGATGACAACTGTTATCCTATCTCAGTACGGATGAAGCCAAGGGTGTATTCAAATCAGAAAAGTCATTGGGTCTGCTTGTTTGTGCTGGAACAAAAGTGAACTTTATTTTTTGATTTCACATTGTGCTTTTTTCCAAGCAGACTATAATTTGTAAACAAAGCAGTGCAGGTAACCATCATTACTCCCACTAGAAATTATGAAGGCGGGACAGAATACAGAACTTTGGAAGTCCTGATTGCTAGGTTCCTATAGTGAAAATTTGTGCTATTGTAACTGCAATATCATATTCAATGTCAAAAGTAGCTCATTCAATGCAGGTTTCTCAATAGAATGTTTGCAATTTTGGAATGCTGTCATCAAATGGGCGCTGCAAACTGAGATGCTTTGCATGCCCTACCCACAACATGTTGGTAGCAGCAGCACTAAGGAAACAACAACAAAAAAAACACTATTTCAGTACCAGTAGTACATGCAGTAGCATTAGCAACACAGAAGAGTTCATCGTTGCCATAGTGCCCAGCAACGATGGCTCATGAAGTTTGAAAAGACGTACACTTCTTGAAGTAGCTTCAGATCAAAGCTGGTCTGCATTCACCAAATAAAAAGCACCAGCATAGACTTGGAAGCGGATCGATATGATATCAAAAATTTGGTATCAGTCCAATATTTTGGTCAGCACCGGAGTTTGCTTGAGTGTATTCACACCTGCACAAAAGGTCCAATGTGAGACACAAACTCTTGTCTGTTGAACGTGGAACAAATGGGCCAGGTGTGAATACAATCTAAAAGTGCAAGGCCTTAATTTTTAATTTACTGTTGAAGTAAAACTGTGAAGGTAAAAAATAAATTGGTCCAAGGATTCAATTAGTTACAGATTCTGTTCCAGTTCATGCCATCCTGAGACATTTGTTTAATATTATCTCTTCAGTGCAGTGGCTATAACAGGTGCACTGGCCCCTGTTGGCCCCTATCCAGAACTTCCCATAATTACACATGTGAACAAAGTTCAGCCCTTTCACTGATTATTATAATGATATTTGTTTTTATTTTTTTTATACTAAAATTCTAGAACGATACACCAGTTGTCACCTGACATAAGTAATAAATGCTTTTTTCCTCAACTTAATTTTTTTTATTAATAACAAAAACGAATACTGCAAAACTGAAATGTATCCATCCATTATCCAACAAGTGTCGACAGGGGAGAGGTCTGCAGTCAATCAATCAATCAATCAATCAATCAATCAATCAATCAATCAATCAATCAATCAATCAATCAATCAATCAATCAATCTATCTATCTATCCACCTTTTTCAGAAAAACTATAAGTGCCATTTAATATACCAATTATAGTTATTAAATGTTTATTTCACATATGACATTAAAAAAATCTATTTATCAAAGTTAATTTTTACCTTAAAAATATTCCTTTTTAAAGAAATTTGTAAATCAAACTCTGTAAATATATGTTCAAAAAGACAGAATTAACATTTGGAAACTTATGCTTTAAGTCACTATAGGAAAAAAAACTTATAAATTACTTATAGAAAAAAAGGATAGGTGTTGGTACCAATAGAAACTGACATTTTGTTGAGATAATATGACAAGAAGGCATATTAATATGCTTGATTTAATATTAACAGATAAAACTTCTCAATATATGAAAATGAATTTAAAAATAGTCATGGTGTACTTTTGAAAGAATATTGCTAATTTTCATTTAACTGTATTAGGCCAGTGTGAATATTTAGATGTTATTATCTAACGGACTGTAAAAAAGATAAACAAACATACAGATGGTAAAAATATTTTTGTGGAAGTGCCCATGCTGAACAGCCTGTATAATGATGAATCTGTCAGAGCATCATTAATTATTGAACATCAAACAACAATAGGCTATCTAATCTTTCCCACGCCTCATATATTAAAAAGTCTGCTCTTTATAATAATAATCAAAACAATATTCACAGCATATTTTGTGGAAAAACTATTAAATTATGCATTGATGAACACTTTTTAGAATTTTAGACAAGGACAAAGAAAATGCATATTTAAGGGATTTTACATTTCTTTTTGTGTAAGTAACATCATTATGCATGTTTTCTATAAAGATTTATGTCTATTTTAAGATAAATATATAAGTTAAATTATACTGTTGGAAAGGGTGTTTTTTGTTTGTTTGTTTTCCACATTGTGGAGTGCTACTTCTTAATACCAAAATATTTAACGTCCTTTAGAATTAATTGTGAATTATTAAATTTCACTTATTTCATCGGAATATAAACTCACAAAGTTTTAAAAGAACATTGGGTATTTTGACTTATTGGACTCGTATAGATTTAATGATTGAAAGCACAATAAAATACTTCTTGGCTAGATTTTAATCTTTGTGAAGATAAAAACAAAACATGATACATTTTCATCATGTAAAATTTATGTTGCAGCCTCAGATTTGGCATCGACAATGACACATATTCTCGTATGTTCTATCAAATTCTACAGAACAGAAAATAAACTGACATAAAAAATTAGTTTTTATGTCTTTCTTTAAGACAGCCCTACCTGCAGAGTGGAAGCAGCAGAGTCACTAGTCTCTGACAGTCCTGTCCCTCTCGGGATGCTGGACACGATGTATCTGGAGCCCTTTGGCACAGGCTGTCTGACCACCAGCTTTCCTTTCCTGGTCTCTGCTAGAAACAGACTGTACCAGTAGGCATCGTTGGAGACCAGAGTGGAGTCTGCGATGGTGGAGTTCCTCTCACTGATCACACTGTTCCTGCTGGGAGGAGCAGTTTTGCTGGCTTTGGGTTTCTGACACTTCAGCACGATGGTGACCAGTATGGTGATGAGTAGGAGAAATGACACCGAGGCCAGACCGATGACCAGATACAGGTTGATGTCTGAAAAGATGTCGTATTCCAGAGGCATCTCAGTCATGTCAGAGTAGGCCTTAACATCAGTCTCCACTGTCAGCAGCTTGATGGTGACTGTAGCAGAGAGAGCAGGCTCCCCGTTGTCCTTGGCAATAACAACCAGTCTGTGGTGGCGTGAGTCTTTGTAACTGAACATCCTCATAGTCCTGATCTCTCCGTTGTATTGGTCCAAGCTGAACAAGGAAGCATCAGTCACCTGCAGAAACTGGTAGGTAATCCGAGAGTTGTGCACAGAGTCTGTGTCTAAGGCAATCACTTTAGACACCAGGGATCCTTTATCAGTGGATCTGGGGATCTTCTCCTCCACCACTGAGCCGTGAGCGCGCCAAGGAGAGACAATAACTGGAGCGTTGTCATTTTGGTCAACAATGATGATGTGGACGGTCACATTACTGCTCAGAGGAGGAGAACCAGAGTCTCTGGCCTCAATGTGGAAAAGAAACTCCTTCTCAATCTCATAGTCAAATGTTTTCAGTGTATAAAGATTCCCGTTCTCTGGATTGATGGAGAACAGCATAGACATGGAGGTGTTGGCAATCTCCTTCTCTATGATGAAATAAACTAGATACTGGTTTTCATGGAGGTCAGGATCAAATGCAGTAAGTGAGCTGAGCAAGGAGCCAGGTGCGTTATTCTCCATGACACGTATGGTATAAAATGACTGGGAGAACTGAGGAACATTGTCATTAACATCCAGCACCTCCAAAGTCATAGTTTCATTGTCAGACAGAGGAGGAGACCCTCTGTCTGTGACAGTGAAGGTGATTTCATATTCTGGGACTTTCTCTCTGTCTAATGGCTCTGACACCACTAACTCATAATAGTTATCAGAGGACTCCCTCAGTTTGAAAGGCATGTTGTCTGCAATATGAAGATCAACCTCTCCATTATTACCTGAGTCTTTATCACTGACACTAACTACAGCTATCACTGTGTCTGTGGCCACATTCTCTTTTACTGGACTCTGAAAGGATTTTATGGAAATTTCAGGATGGTTGTCATTCATGTCAGTCACCTGGATGGTCAGTCTACACTGTCCAGATAAGGAGGTAGGTCCTTTGTCAGTGGCTATCACCTCCATTTCATACATTTTCAAATCTTCATAATTTATCATTTCCTTTACTCTGATTTCACCATTTTCTGAATTCAGGTTAAACATCATCTGGGTTCTCTCTGATGTATATAAACTGTATGAATAAGTGATGTCAGAGTTGGAGCCTTCATCTAAATCAGTAGCATTCAGTTTGATCACTAAGCTTCAATGGGCGAGTTCTCCATCACATCTACAACATACTGGTCTTTGTCAAATGAAGGGGCGTTGTCGTTCACATCAAGCACGCGAACAATAATGCTGGCTGTACCTGTGCGCGTGGGCACCCCACCGTCCACAGCGGTCAGAATCAGATTATGAACAGCCTGCTGTTCTCTGTCCAGAGCCTTTTTCAGAACCAAGTCGGCAAACTTCGTTCCGTCTCTCCCGGTCTGAATTTCAATAGCAAAATTATCACTTGCGCTCAGATGATAATTTTTCACAGAATTCGCTCCAACATCCGGGTCAGCGTTGTTCAGGGAGAATCTCTCTCCAACAGGGCTCGACTCTGAGATGTCCAAATGCATCGTTCCTCTTCTAAAATGAGGAGCGTTATCGTTTATGTCCAAGATTTCAACCTCTATGTTAAACATGCGCACAGGGTTTTCAATGGTTGCGTCCAATCTAAGAAAACACGACGTTGCTGTCTTGAGAGGACAAAGAAACTCCCTGTCAATCCTTTCCAAAATGAAAAGCTCCCCGGTGTCTTTGTTAATATCAAGATATTTCTTGTTGCCCACCACGTCCACTCGCATTTTCCTTTTGCTCAGACTCCTTACATCTATTCCCAAATCCGCTGCCAAATTCGCGACAACGGACCCTTCATCCATTTCCTCCGGAACGGAATAATGAGTTACCGTGCTTGCCGTGTCCAGGATGGAGGACAAACAGAGGAACACTGCGACATACCTCTTCCACGCAAAGCAAACCGGTTGGCGAAACATCGTCATTAATTCGTCTTCAAATGCCCTACACTTGATATTTGGTGCTGTATATGTACCTAATGTAGCCTACACGAGATTTTACATAAACGACTCCTGTTCTTAGCAGAGCCGTTAAAGGAATGACTCTTTTCACGGCTTCCAACGAACTGTCGTGAAAACGATGACTTCACCAGCGCTTTCTTTTCTTGGACCGCAGCGACATGAATGGCTTATTTTAAAATTGTGTTGCAGAAGAGACAATAGATTATTTTTTTTAATTTCAGTTTTGGTTATTTTTCGAAATGTTTTACAGCCTCTTCAAGATTTGATTTATAATTTCCATATTTTCTTATTATCTTCTAACGCGTTACTTTCCCCTGGATGTACGAATCCATCCTTGGGTGATTCGTTTTCTGTTTTGTCTCGAAGGTTCATTTAAGCGATTTATCACTTAGTACACAACCAAATTAATAAATAAATAAATAAATAAATAAATAAGATGTGGTGCAAGGACGCACATTAAGATTTTTAGTAGGTTCGTTTTTTCTTTTCTTTTTTTTTTTACACATGAAAAACAAAGAAACATGATTTTAACACATCAATGTGTTTGATTCATATGTTGAAGGTGAATTTAACACATAGTAGAGAATGGTAAATTTATTGACGACAGAAATTATCAGAAAAAGTGTTTTAGGCATATTTTAAAAATATATAAGAGAACCTCACAGGACAAAAACACAAATCCTTTACAGGATATAAAGAGCTACAATTTACAAAGTAAGTGAACCTGGTCATTTAATAGGTATCTAATAATAAACGAGGTAATATCTATGTTGAACTTCGGATTATTTTTAGTTTAAAACTACTTTTATGTATGTAATTTTTAATGATGACATTTCTTATATAGAAGGTAATTCTATTCTCGGTGACGTTAAAGAAAAACTTTTAAAGTTTTTCAAAAAAATATGAATTTAATATTTCCACTTATATTTGTCCTACCTGCAGAGTAGAAGCAGCAGAGTCACTAGTCTCTGACAGTCCTGTCCCTCTCGGGATGCTGGACACGATGTATCTGGAGCCCTTTGGCACAGGCTGTCTGACCACCAGCTTTCCTTTCCTGGTCTCTGCTAGAAACAGACTGTACCAGTAGGCATCGTTGGAGACCAGAGTGGAGTCTGCGATGGTGGAGTTCCTCTCACTGATCACACTGTTCCTGCTGGGAGGAGCAGTTTTGCTGGCTTTGGGTTTCTGACACTTCAGCACAATGGTGACCAGTATGGTGATGAGCAGGAGAAATGACACCGAGGCCAGACCGATGACCAGATACAGGTTGATGTCTGAAAAGATGTCGTATTCCAGAGGCATCTCAGTCATGTCAGAGTAGGCCTTAACATCAGTCTCCACTGTCAGCAGCTTGATGGTGACTGTAGCAGAGAGAGCAGGCTCCCCGTTGTCCTTGGCAATAACAACCAGTCTGTGGTGACGTGAGTCTTTGTAACTGAACATCCCCATAGTCCTGATCTCTCCGTTGTATTGGTCCAAGCTGAACAAGGAAGCATCAGTCACCTGCAGAAACTGGTAGGTAATCCGAGAGTTGTGCACAGAGTCTGTGTCTAAGGCGATCACTTTAGCCACCAGGGATCCTTTATCAGTGGATCTGGGAATCTTCTCCTCCACCACTGAGCCGTGAGCGCGCCAAGGAGAGACAATAACTGGAGCGTTGTCATTTTGGTCAACAATGATGATGTGGACGGTCACATTACTGCTGAGAGGAGGAGAACCAGAGTCTCTGGCCTCAATGTGGAAAAGAAACTCCTTCTCAATCTCATAGTCAAAGGTTTTCAGTGCATAAAGATTCCCGTTCTCTGGATTGATGGAGAACAGCATAGACATGGAGGTGTTGGCAATCTCCTTCTCTATGATGAAATAAACTAGATACTGGTTTTCATGGAGGTCAGGATCAAATGCAGTGAGTGAGCTGAGCAAGGAGCCAGGTGCGTTATTCTCCATGACACGTATGGTATAAAATGACTGGGAGAACTGAGGAACATTGTCATTAACATCCAGCAGCTCCAAAGTTTCATAGTTTCATTGTCAGACAGAGGAGGAGACCCTCTGTCTGTGACAGTGAAGGTGACTTCATATTCTGGGACTTTCTCTCTGTCTAATGGCTCTGACACCACTAACTCATAATAGTTATCAGAGGACTCCCTCAGTTTGAAAGGCATGTTCTCTGGAATATGAAGATCAACCTCTCCATTATCACCTGAGTCTTTATCACTGACACTAACTACAGCTATCACTGTGTCTAACTCTATGTTCTCACTCACTGGACTCTGAAATGATTTAATTGAAATATGTGGATGGTTGTCGTTCATGTCCTCTACAATAATTTTTATTTTACATTGTCCTGATAGTGCACTGGCTCCTTTATCTGTTGCAATAACTTCCATATCGTAGATCCTAAAATCCTCATAATTCAACAAACCTTTCACCGTTATTTCCCCTGTTGTTGGATTTAATTTAAATGTTTCCTGCGTTTTCTCCGATGTGTACAAACTATATGAATATACTAATTCTGAATTTATTCCGTCGTCTACATCAGTCGCATTAAGATGAATTACCTTGCTTCCAATGGGAGAATTTTCTAGAACGCTGACTTCATAGTTTTCTGGTTTGAATTTAGGGGCGTTGTCATTTGTATCTAAAACATGGACAATAATGCTCGCTGTTCCAGAACGAGACGGTGAGCCACCGTCTACTGCTGTGAGTATTAAATTATGAACCGCTTGCTCTTCTCGGTCAATTCTTTTCTTCAAAATCAAGTCAGGAAATTTTGAGCCATCTCTCCCAGTCTGAATTTCTATCGTAAAGAAATCACTTTCGCTCAGATGATACGTTTTGAGAGCATTAGAACCCACATCTGGATCAACTGCGTTGCTCACAGAAAACCGCTCACCAGCCTGGGTTGCCTCTGAAATATCCAGATCTATTGTGTCTCTTCTGAAATGAGGTGCGTTATCATTAATGTCCAGAATTTCCAACTCGATATAAAATATCCGTTTGGGGTTTTCAATGATAGCCTCCATTTTCAGATAACACGACGTCTTGGCGTGACAGAGGGATTCTCTGTCGATCCGCTCGACAATGAACAGCTCCCCTGTTTCTTTGTTCACGTCCAAATATTTCCGACTTCCTATGGTGTCCAGGCGCATTTTTCGATCGATCAACGTCTTTACATCTAGTCCTAAATCTCCAGCAAGATTTGCGACTACGGAGCCTTCTTCCAGTTCTTCGGGAACAGAGTAGTGTGTTACTGCAAACGCGGATTTAATTGCAGCAAAGCAGAAAAAATTTGTCAGAACATACCTTCTCCAATGCAGAGAGAAGGTAAAGCCTTCCATGGTGTCGAGAATTAATTTTTTTTAAAAGAGCTTTGAAAAACAGTGCAATTTCAAGCTTAGTTTTTCAACTGAAAAACCTTTAAATCAAAAGTGGGAGCTGTTCGGTTGCTGGTCTGCTCTGTTCTCACCACTTCGTTGCAAACAATGATGGCGATCGTGATGTCACAAATTTACATAACCAAGCTTTGCGAACAGCGCCTCTCTGTGAAAGATCACGTAATATCATCGACGTTTAAGTTATGTGTGAAAGTGTTTTAAAATAGGAAAGCAAAGAAGGACGAAGTTTTGCAATCTTCAGTAGAGTATTCCAGTTGAGAAAAAGTCTATATATTTTCTCTTTTTTTTCGTACATTGCGCAAATACATAGACTTTTGTCTAATACAGATCACTGAGATTTGTTCAGTTCAAAATTATCTATTTTTCTTGTAGAACATAAATTTTGAATTTATAAAATTTTACAATTTACGTAGAACTTCTATAAAATATATATTCCTCGAATAGCACATGACAAAAATATTTTGCTGACATTCATGAGATCAGTATGTGTAATCAGCAGCAATGTGTCGATCTACTTTAAATTAAAGTTACATGTCTGAAGAGTATAAGTGATAAGTCACATCATGTGTCTCACCTGCAGAGTAGAAGCAGCAGAGTCACTAGTCTCTGACAGTCCTGTCCCTCTCGGGATGCTGGACACGATGTATCTGGAGCCCTTTGGCACAGGCTGTCTGACCACCAGCTTTCCTTTCCTGGTCTCTGCTAGAAACAGACTGTACCAGTAGGCATCGTTGGAGACCAGAGTGGAGTCTGCGATGGTGGAGTTCCTCTCACTGATCACACTGTTCCTGCTGGGAGGAGCAGTTTTGCTGGCTTTGGGTTTCTGACACTTCAGCACGATGGTGACCAGTATGGTGATGAGCAGGAGAAATGACACCGAGGCCAGACCGATGACCAGATACAGGTTGATGTCTGAAAAGATGTCGTATTCCAGAGGCATCTCAGTCATGTCAGAGTAGGCCTTAACATCAGTCTCCACTGTCAGCAGCTTGATGGTGACTGTAGCAGAGAGAGCAGGCTCCCCGTTGTCCTTGGCAATAACAACCAGTCTGTGGTGACGAGAGTCTTTGTAACTGAACATCCTCATAGTCCTGATCTCTCCGTTGTATTGGTCCAAGCTGAACAGGGAAGCATCAGTTACCTGCAGAAACTGGTAGGTAATCCGAGAGTTGTGCACAGAGTCTGTGTCTAAGGCGATCACTTTAGCCACCAGGGATCCTTTATCAGTGGATCTGGGGATCTTCTCCTCCACCACTGAGCCGTGAGCGCGCCAAGGAGAGACAATAACTGGAGCGTTGTCATTTTGGTCAACAATGATGATGTGGACGGTCACATTACTGCTGAGAGGAGGAGAACCAGAGTCTCTGGCCTCAATGTGGAAAAGAAACTCTTTCTCAATCTCATAGTCAAAGGTTTTCAGTGCATAAAGATTCCCGTTCTCTGGATTGATGGAGAACAGCATAGACATGGAGGTGTTGGCAATCTCCTTCTCTATGATGAAATAAACTAGATACTGGTTTTCATGGAGGTCAGGATCAAATGCAGTGAGTGAGCTGAGCAAGGAGCCAGGTGCGTTATTCTCCATGACACGTATGGTATAAAATGACTGGGAGAACTGAGGAACATTGTCATTAACATCCAGCAGCTCCAAAGTCATAGTTTCATTGTCAGACAGAGGAGGAGACCCTCTGTCTGTGACAGTGAAGGTGACTTCATATTCTGGGACTTTCTCTCTGTCTAATGGCTCTGACACCACTAACTCATAATAATTATCAGAGGACTCCCTCAGTTTGAAAGGCATCTTCTCTGGAATATGAAGATCAACCTCTCCATTATCACCTGAGTCTTTATCACTGACACTAACTACAGCTATCACTGTGTCTAGCTCTATGTTCTCACTGACTGGACTCTGAAATGATTTAATTGATATTTCTGGATGGTTGTCGTTCATGTCTTCAACCAGAATCTTTATGGTACATTGTCCTGATAAACTGTTGGCTCCTTTATCTGTTGCTATGACTTCCATGTCATAAATCCTAAAATCTTCATAGTTCAACATTCCTTTTACAGTAATTTCGCCTGTTATTGGATTCAGATTAAATGTTTCTTGCGTTTTCTCTGATGTGTATAAACTATATGAGTATGTGATGTCGGAATTTGATCCGTCATCTAAATCCGAAGCATTTAAATCAATAACAAGACTTCCAATTGGAGAATTTTCCATTACTTTGACATTGTAGGCTGCTTCGTCAAATGTAGGTGCATTGTCGTTTGTATCCAAAACATGTACGAAAATGTTGACAGTACCAGATCGCGCTGGTGTTCCACCATCTACGGCTGTAAGTATTAAATTATGATGTTCCTTCTTTTCACGATCTAAAGTCTGTATTAGAATCAAATCAGCGAATTTTGATCCGTCTCTTCCTGTTTGAATTTCGATGTTAAAATATTCACTTTCACTTAAATAATATGTTTTCACGGAATTTGTTCCAACATCAGGATCCACCGCATTACTGAGAGAAAACCTTTCTCCCTTTGCCGTCGCTTCGGATATATCTAAATGAATGGCGTCTCTCCGAAAATGCGGGGCGTTGTCATTCATATCTAGTACTTCTAACTCTATGTTAAATATCCGTAATGGGTTTTCAAGTGTTATTTCGAGTTTAAGGAAACAGGAGGAAGACCACTTAGTTGTGCAAATATGCTCCCTGTCAATTTTCTCAACAATATACAGCTCGCCGGTCTCTTTGTTCACATCCAAATATTTTTTGTTAGCGATTATGTCAAGGCGCATCTTTCTCTTTGTTAGAGTTGCTACGTCGAGGCCGAGATCGGCAGCGAGGTTTGCCACAACTGTTCCTTCTTTCATCTCTTCCGGCAAGGTGTAATGGGTAACTGCGCCTGATATTTTGCGAACGATTAGGAAAGCAATAAAGAGCAGCACGTACCTGTGCAGATAGCCCTTTGTTAAAACCGGACTCATTGTAAAATTCAGGATAACAGCAAATAATCAAAAAGAGAAAGTCAGACAGTCAGACAGTGAAAATGCTCCTCTGCCATCAACCCGACACCTTTAAAACGTTTTAAATCCAGGCAAAATACAGGAAAACGGCGACGTCTTTCACTGAGCGACGTTTCAGCACCACGGAGCTGTCCAGTCTCTGCACGAACATGAACACGCTCCGACAAACGAGACCTCCTGGATGACGTTCATAAGCTGAACTTCAAGAAAGAAAACAGCGCCACCACTTAGAAATCACAACTATGTGCTTATATTGAAAGTTGAAAAATGTAATATTATTATATATCTAATAAAAAGATATGGGAAGCAAAGTCTCAAAATATCCTTCAATATTGTGATTATATTTCTTTTATGTGGTAGGTCCTCGACTTTACTTGCAAAAATCAAAAGAACATTTTCAAATTCTATGTTAAATAATGGTCCTTATAATTTTCTTCCATCCATCCATCCATCCATCCATCCATCCATCCATCCATCCATCCATCCATCCATCCATCCATCCATCCATCCATCCATCCATCCATCCATCCATCCATCCATCCATCCATCCATCCATCCATCTCGTATTTCCCTTTGGTTTGAAGTATATGAGTGTAAGGTGTTGTCTCCCAGTCATTAGTCAAGTTGCTTATAATTCATGGACAATTTGCAATTTAATCCTAATAATCTTTCATAGACGTGTGAATGAAATACATATTGCCTGGTGAAATATTGACTGCCTTTCTAGTTTAAATATCAAAGAAATACAAATATTGCATAGAGACAAAATCATGAATAATTTTTTCTCCTGCAATGTTGTTTTTGGTAGTAGCAGTAATATTGATTTTTGTTGATGATGATAGTAGTAATACGGAATTAGTACTTAAATTGAGCATTATTTTCATTTTAAAATTGTAGTTTATTTAATAAATAAAAGCATTTTATCAAGATAATGTTATTGATCATTGGTAAGGATCTACAGGAAAAGTATATCTTGATGTAACTATATAAATGATAAAACTTTCGAATAGAATTTGCAACACACTTTGTCTAAGCAAAGCAATAAATCAAAGTGATAATTATAGAGTGAATAAAATATGGTTTGGATGTGAGTAAGGGTTTATTTTTCAAATAATTAATAAAATGCTGCATAAAAGATGTGACCATACGTTGCAAATGAGTCCTGAATTTCCATTTCTGTTTTGCAATTCTAAAGAGACATATGGTGAATAAAAATCTAACGTTATGTTAATATATATACAATGTGAATAAGATCGAATTACCTAAAACAATATATAGGGACTAGAATTTCTTTTTTTTTTTTTTTTGCTAATGGTATTTAAAAATTCTTGGGATATGAAATACAAAATATAATAATAAAAAGTTGAATTTTAAAGACTTAAAAATATACTATGTAATAATTTGATCTTGAAACTGATTAAATTTCAAAATCAATTTTTTGAAATTGATCTATCTATTTCAAAAACTTGAAATTGAAACTCACATTGAGTTTGAAATGTTAACACATTCACATTTCAAACTCAGTGTGAAAGAAAACCAATAAAAATAAATGTATCTTCCTGACCATTTATGAAATTCCTACCTGCAGAGTGGAAGCAGCAGAGTCACTAGTCTCTGACAGTCCTGTCCCTCTCGGGATGCTGGACACAATGTATCTGGAGCCCTTTGGCACAGGCTGTCTGACCACCAGCTTTCCTTTCCTGGTCTCTGCTAGAAACAGACTGTACCAGTAGGCATCGTTGGAGACCAGAGTGGAGTCTGCGATGGTGGAGTTCCTCTCACTGATCACACTGTTCCTGCTGGGAGGAGCAGTTTTGCTGGCTTTGGGTTTCTGACACTTCAGCACGATGGTGACCAGTAGAGCAGGAGAATGACACCGAGGCCAGGAGACCACAGGTTGATGTCTGAAAAGATGTCGTATTCCAAGGCATCTCAGTCATGTCAGAGTAGGCCTTAACATCAGTCTCCACTGTCAGCAGCTTGATGTGACTGTAGAAGAGAGCAGCCTCCCCGTCCTTGGCAAACAGTCTGTGTGTGAGTCTTTGTAACTGAACATCCTCATAGTCCTGATCTCTCCGTTGTATTGGTCCAAGCTGAACAAGGAAGCATCAGTCACCTGCAGAAACTGGTAGGTAATCCGAGAGTTGTGCACAGAGTCTGTGTCTAAGGCGATCACTTTAGCCACCAGGGATCCTTTATCAGTGGATCTGGGGATCTTCTCCTCCACCACTGAGCCGTGAGCGCGCCAAGGAGAGACAATAACTGGAGCCTTGTCATTTTGGTCAACAATGATGATGTGGACGGTTACTGCTGAGAGGAGGAGAACCAGAGTCTCTGGCCTCAATGTGGAAAAGAAACTCCTTCTCAATCTCATAGTCAAATGTTTTCAGTGCATAAAGATTCCCGTTCTCTGGATTGATGGAGAACAGCATAGACATGGAGGTGTTGGCAATCTCCTTCTCTATGATGAAATAAACTAGATACTGGTTTTCATGGAGGTCAGGATCAAATGCAGTGAGTGAGCTGAGCAAGGAGCCAGGTGCGTTATTCTCCATGACACGTATGGTATAAAATGACTGGGAGAACTGAGGAACATTGTCATTAACATCCAGCAGCTCCAAAGTCATAGTTTCATTGTCAGACAGAGGAGGAGACCCTCTGTCTGTGACAGTGAAGGTGACTTCATATTCTGGACTTTCTCTCTGTCTAATGGCTCTGACACCACTAACTCATAATAGTTATCAGAGGACTCCCTCAGTTTGAAAGGCATGTTCTCTGGAATATGAAGATCAACCTCTCCATTATCACCTGAGTCTTTATCACTGACACTAACTACAGCTATCACTGTGTCTAACTCTATGTTCTCACTCACTGGACTCTGAAATGATTTAATTGATATTTCTGGATGGTTGTCGTTCATGTCTTCAACCAGAATCTTTATGGTACATTGTCCTGATAAACTGTTGGCTCCTTTATCTGTTGCTATAACTTCCATGTCATAAATATTGAAATCCTCATAATTCAACATTCCTTTCACAGTAATTTCACCTGTAGTTGGATTCAAATGAAATGTTTCTTGTGTTTTCTCTGATGTGTATAAACTATATGAATATGTAATTTCCGAATTTGATCCTTCGTCTAAATCCGTTGCATTAAGATTTATAACAAGGCTTCCAATTGGAGAATTTTCTAGCATTGTAACTGTTATGCCAGCTTTATCAAACATGGGAGCATTGTCATTGGTGTCCAAAACACGAACAATAACACTAGCTGTGCCAGACCTGGCAGGTGTTCCTCCATCTACCGCCGTAAGTATTAGATTATGAACTGCTTGCTTCTCACGATCTAACGTTTTTTTCAAAATCAAATCTGCAAATTTGGACCCTTCTCTTCCACTCTGAACCTCGATGCTGAAATATTCACTTTCGCTCAGATGATAAGTCTTCAGTGCATTAGTACCAACATCCCGATCAACGGCATTGCTTAAAGAAAACCTCTCCCCTTTTTGCGTCGCTTCTGAAATATCCAAATGTATGACGTCTCTTCGAAATTGCGGGGCGTTGTCATTCATATCCACAATTTCTACTTCGATATTAAAAATACGCACTGGGTTGTCCAATGTGACTTCCAGTCGCAGGTAACAAGACGATGATGACTTTGTGGGGCAAATGTGTTCTCTGTCAATCTTTTCCAGAACATACAGTTCACCAGTCTCTTTGTTCACGTCCAGATATTTCTTGTTCGCGATTATGTCAACTCGCATCTTTCTCTTTGTTAGCGTTGTAATGTCCAGTCCGAGATCTGCGGCGAGGTTCGCGACAACCGATCCTTCTTTCATCTCCTCGGAAATAGAATAATGAGTCACCGAGGCGGATGCGCTGCGAAAGGCGGTACAAAGAAGAAGAAGAAGCGCCACGTACCTCCGCAATGATGTCTTTGTTACAATAGGAGCCATTTTTGATATAGATTAAAAACACTTCAGATGATAAAACACAAGTTTCCTGTGATTATGAACGTTTTCTCCGTAGACATTAACTGGACATTTCCCAAAAATGTAGGTTAAGTCAAAATGCAAAAGATTGTGACTTCATTTTCAGAACAGCGTTCTGGCACCACGGACTTCCACAGTCTGGACACAATGACGATCAAATCATAAAAGACCACCCCCGATGACGTTTGCACGCTTTGATTTTAACTGCAAAATAGCGCCACCATTAAGATCAGAAAAGAAAACAAGAAAACGTCGTGAAATATAAGCCCAAGAAAATGAAGCAAATAAGGTGTTCGTTAATTAAATATAAAACATAGTCGCAAGTTAATAAAATATAACACGTTAAACCAGTGTCGTGTTTGAGAAACTGATGTCCATTTTCAGAATATTGTCATTTTAAATCCAGTTTAATTGTTTCGACTAATCAAGTCCTATGTTCTTGTTTCATTGCTATTATCTGAAAGAAAAATAAAATCATGTGAAGCACCGGTAAAAAGTGTATGTTTCGTATTTAGATTAAGAAAATAGAGGTTTTAATATTTGTTGTACATTAATAAAATTCTTTTAAAACAGTTAATAACTTCAATACTTTCTTGTTCATGACAGCGGACGGAACGATGGGCTGAGTTGCAAGTGACTCGTGGATAACATAAGAGTTCAATAATTAATTGATTAATGACAAACTATAAATACTGCATTACGGTCTTACGGTAAACGGTCATAACTAGGTCTTGCCAAATGGCACATAATGTTATAAAGAGAAATTAGTGAAATAATGACCCTTCAGAAATAAGTGTATGTTTTTAAAAGATTGAAATCGTAGGACAAAATAAAGATAGGAATATGTTACATATAATATGTGGTAGGACAAAATATTCTATCAATGAAACTATTTCTTATCTAAAATAGTTTTTTTTTCTGAGAAGATGCATATTTATGTTGTGTACTTAGATAACTGAGAGAAAATATATGTACATTATCACACAAAGAATGTGGAAACATAATCAGAATTATGATTTAATTATAAAAAATAATTGTTTTTGCAAAAAAGCAAATAAAGAAAATTAAATAAAATAAGAAACATAAATATTACTTTCAAAATAAATTGCACTGCATTGTTTATAAAGTTAGTAACATTCTTGGGGCAACTGAATATTTAATTCAGAAAATGTGGTTTCCTGTTTTTAGTAGGTATGTTTGGAAAAAAAAGTTTGTATGACCACTAAAAAAAAAAAATCTAAAACTAAATGATAGTTCAGTTGTAGATTTAAAACAAATAATATGTATCACACATAATCCTACCTGCAGAGTGGAAGCAGCAGAGTCACTAGTCTCTGACAGTCCTGTCCCTCTCGGGATGCTGGACACGATGTATCTGGAGCCCTTTGGCACAGGCTGTCTGACCACCAGCTTTCCTTTCCTGGTCTCTGCTAGAAACAGACTGTACCAGTAGGCATCGTTGGAGACCAGAGTGGAGTCTGCGATGGTGGAGTTCCTCTCACTGATCACACTGTTCCTGCTGGGAGGAGCAGTTTTGCTGGCTTTGGGTTTCTGACACTTCAGCACGATGGTGACCAGTATGGTGATGAGCAGGAGAAATGACACCGAGGCCAGACCGATGACCAGATACAGGTTGATGTCTGAAAAGATGTCGTATTCCAGGCATCTCAGTCATGTCAGAGTAGGCCTTAACATCAGTCTCCACTGTCAGCAGCTTGATGGTGACTGTAGCAGAGAGAGCAGGCTCCCCGTTGTCCTTGGCAATAACAACCAGTCTGTGGTGGCGCGAGTCTTTGTAACTGAACATCCTCATAGTCCTGATCTCTCCGTTGTATTGGTCCAAGCTGAACAGGGAAGCATCAGTCACCTGCAGAAACTGGTAGGTAATCCGAGAGTTGTGCACAGAGTCTGTGTCTAAGGCGATCACTTTAGCCACCAGGGATCCTTTATCAGTGGATCTGGGGATCTTCTCCTCCACCACTGAGCCGTGAGCGCGCCAAGGACAGACAATAATTGGAGCGTTGTCATTTTGGTCAACAATGATGATGTGGACGGTCACATTACTGCTGAGAGGAGGAGAACCAGAGTCTCTGGCCTCAATGTGGAAAAGAAACTCTTTCTCAATCTCATAGTCAAATGTTTTCAGTGCATAAAGATTCCCGTTCTCTGGATTGATGGAGAACAGCATAGACATGGAGGTGTTGGCAATCTCCTTCTCTATGATGAAATAAACTAGATACTGGTTTTCATGGAGATCAGGATCAAATGCAGTGAGTGAGCTGAGCAAGGAGCCAGGTGCATTATTCTCCATGACACGTATTGTATAATGACTGGGAGAACTGAGGAACATTGTCATTAACATCCAGCAGCTCCAAAGTCATAGTTTCATTGTCAGACAGAGGAGGAGACCCTCTGTCTGTGACAGTGAAGGTGATTTCATATTCTGGGACTTTCTCTCTGTCTAATGGCTCTGACACCACTAACTCATAATAGTTATCAGAGGACTCCCTCAGTTTGAAAGGCATGTTCTCTGGAATATGAAGATCAACCTCTCCATTATCACCTGAGTCTTTATCACTGACACTAACTACAGCTATCACTGTGTCTAACTCTATGTTCTCACTCACTGGACTCTGAAATGATTTAATTGATATTTCTGGATGGTTGTCGTTCATGTCTTCAACCAGAATCTTTATGGTACATTGTCCTGATAAACTGTTGGCTCCTTTATCTGTTGCTATGACTTCCATGTCATAAATCCTAAAATCTTCATAATTTAACATTCCTTTTACAGTAATTTCACCTGTAGTTGGATTCAGATTAAATGTTTCTTGCGTTTTTTCTGATGTATATAAACTATATGAATATGTAATATCAGAATTTGATCCTTCATCTAAATCTGTCGCATTGAGGTGAATAATTACACTTCCAATAGGAGAATTTTCCATTACTTGTACATTATAGGATGCTTTATCAAATGCAGGTGCATTGTCGTTTGTATCTAAAACATGAACAACAATGCTAACGGTACCAGATCGAGCCGGAGTTCCTCCATCCACCGCCGTTAATATCAGGTTATGAAGTGCCTGCCTCTCTCGATCTAACGTCTTTTTCAGGATCAAATCGGCGAATTTTGATCCATCTCTTCCGGTTTGAACCTCAATATTAAAATATTCACTTTCACTCAAATGATATGTTTTTAGTGAATTGGTTCCAACGTCTTGATCAACCGCGTTGCTCAGAGAAAATCGCTCTCCCCTCGGCGTCGCTTCGGATATGTCTAAATGAATGGCGTCTCTCCGAAATTGCGGGGCGTTGTCATTCATATCTAACACTTCTAACTCTATGTTGAATATCCGTAATGGGTTTTCCAGCGTTATTTCCAGTTTTACATAACAAGAAGATCTCTTATAGCAGATGTGCTCCCTGTCGATCTTCTCGACAATGTACAACTCACCAGTCTCTTTGTTCACATCCAGATATTTCTTGTTCGTGATGATGTCAAGGCGCATCTTTCGCTTTGTCAATGTTTTAACGTCCAGGCCAAGATCAGTAGCGAGGTTGGCGACGACTGATCCTTCTTTCATTTCCTCTGGTATGGAATAATGAGTCACCGAGCTTGATGTTTCACAAAACACGGAAAAAAGAATCGCGAGCAGCACGCACCTCGCCAGTGAGTTCTTTGTTAAAACGGGATCCATTGTCACCTTCAGGTTATCAACATTGAAATAATGAAGTAGCTGGCGTTTTTCTGCGATGCTCGATTTATTTTTCGGAGCGCTTCGATTCACAGAGTCTTAGGAATATTCTAAAGGAAAATAAATAAAAATAGCAGGAACTACATTCTCGTAATGGTGTTTCAGCACCATGGAGCTGTCAGTCTGTAGGAAAACGTTCCGGTAACAGCGACCTCTTATAATGACGTTTTGCACCCGAATTTCAAAAAACAAAACAGCGCCTCCCTTCTGGTGTAATCAAACACAAATATATAGAATTAAACTTGTGAAAATTGTAACATATTTTTAAAGTAATGCCATAGCATGATGGAAAAGTAAAATGTCCTAAATATTTAAATTTCTGATGCAAAACTCATTAATTTGCAGTCGTGTGATATTTAAAAAATATTTTATGAAGTATATATCAACACTACTATTATTATTATTATTATTATTATTATTATTATTATTATTATTATTATTATTATTATTATTATTGCTGTTGAGACAAACTTCAAATATATTCAAGAGTAGAATTTGATTTCTTAAAGGTTTTAACAAATTAATTAAATTGATTATGTTTATTACATTCTATAGTTTTTTCTCTGACACACATCAGAAAAGTTTTTAGGATTTTTTTGCAGACTGATTGCAACACTGTAAATACTATCTGTATGTGTGGATATTGAATTGGATAAACTTTTTAAAGTGTGTTTAAAACAAATTTAAGAAATGTAGGGACGAGAGTCAAGTTAAGTTGTCACTAATGTTTATTTTTTGATTAATTTAAAAAAGCCTCTTAAGAAGATTAATTGTTACATATAAATGTAAAGTTTAAATATGTATTTAAATTGCTTTTGACTCAAAGCATATGTTTCGTTCTCTTTACCTTTCTTGTGAGGTTTGAATGTGTTCTGAGACGGTTTGATAATTTTCAAAATGCAATAATTTTTCATACTCATACTTTTTTGATGTATTAAAAGTAATGATTCATTTTTCTTTTTGTGTTGAAAAAAAACATTACTGTGATATAACATTCAGCACTTAAAAATTGGCTACATAAACTTGAAATCCCATCATTAAACAAGACGTTGCTGAAAACAACTACTATCAAAAGTGAGAGTCAGTACTCTAGTATATACAAAAAATGGCACTGTAACTGTCAAAAAAATTTATTTGATATCAGGAAAAATATATGCTTGATGCCATGAAACTGAAAAGAAAGATGAATTATTATGTTCTGCACTCCTACCTGCAGAGTGGAAGCAGCAGAGTCACTAGTCTCTGACAGTCCTGTCCCTCTCGGGATGCTGGACACGATGTATCTGGAGCCCTTTGGCACAGGCTGTCTGACCACCAGCTTTCCTTTCCTGGTCTCTGCTAGAAACAGACTGTACCAGTAGGCATCGTTGGAGACCAGAGTGGAGTCTGCGATGGTGGAGTTCCTCTCACTGATCACACTGTTCCTGCTGGAGGAGCAGTTTTGCTGGCTTTGGGTTTCTGACACTTCAGCACGATGGTGACCAGTATGGTGATGAGCAGGAGAAATGACACTGAGGCCAGACCGATGACCAGATACAGGTTGATGTCTGAAAAGATGTCGTATTCCAGAGGCATCTCAGTCATGTCAGAGTAGGCCTTAACATCAGTCTCCACTGTCAGCAGCTTGATGGTGACTGTAGCAGAGAGAGCAGGCTCCCCGTTGTCCTTGGCAATAACAACCAGTCTGTGGTGGCGTGAGTCTTTGTAACTGAACATCCTCATAGTCCTGATCTCTCCGTTGTATTGGTCCAAGCTGAACAAGGGCATCAGTCACCTGCAGAAACTGGTAGGTAATCCGAGAGTTGTGCACAGAGTCTGTGTCTAAGGCGATCACTTTAGCCACCAGGGATCCTTTATCAGTGGATCTGGGGATCTTCTCCTCCACCACTGAGCCGTGAGCGCGCCAAGGAGAGACAATAACTGGAGCGTTGTCATTTTGGTCAACAATGATGATGTGGACGGTCACATTACTGCTGAGAGGAGGAGAACCAGAGTCTCTGGCCTCAATGTGGAAAAGAAACTCCTTCTCAATCTCATAGTCAAATGTTTTCAGTGCATAAAGATTCCCGTTCTCTGGATTGATGGAGAACAGCATAGACATGGAGGTGTTGGCAATCTCCTTCTCTATGATGAAATAAACTAGATACTGGTTTTCATGGAGGTCAGGATCAAATGCAGTGAGTGAGCTGAGCAAGGAGCCAGGTGCGTTATTCTCCATGACACGTATGGTATAAATGACTGGAAGAACTGAGGAACATTGTCATTAACATCCAGCAGCTCCAAAGTCATAGTTTCATTGTCAGATAGAGGAGGAGACCCTCTGTCTGTGACAGTGAAGGTGATTTCATATTCTGGGACTTTCTCTCTGTCTAATGGCTCTGACACCACTAACTCATAATAGTTATCAGAGGACTCCCTCAGTTTGAAAGGCATGTTCTCTGGAATATGAAGATCAACCTCTCCATTATCACCTGAGTCTTTATCACTGACACTAACTACAGCTATCACTGTGTCTAACTCTATGTTCTCACTCACTGGACTCTGAAATGATTTAATTGATATTTCTGGATGGTTGTCGTTCATGTCTTCAACCAGAATCTTTATGGTCATTGTCCTGATAAACTGTTGGCTCCTTTAT
Organism: Poeciliopsis prolifica; assembly: GCF_027474105.1. Lineage (NCBI taxonomy): Eukaryota > Metazoa > Chordata > Actinopteri > Cyprinodontiformes > Poeciliidae > Poeciliopsis > Poeciliopsis prolifica. The sequence goes on along the minus strand of NW_026562384.1, from coordinate 10,835,322 downwards.
CTGTTGCTATAACTTCCATGTCATAAATATTGAAATCCTCATAATTCAACATTCCTTTCACAGTAATTTCACCTGTAGTTGGATTCAAATGAAATGTTTCTTGTGTTTTCTCTGATGTGTATAAACTATATGAATATGTAATTTCCGAATTTGATCCTTCGTCTAAATCCGTTGCATTAAGATTTATAACAAGGCTTCCAATTGGAGAATTTTCTAGCATTGTAACTGTTATGCCAGCTTTATCAAACATGGAGCATTGTCATTGGTGTCCAAAACACGAACAATAACACTAGCTGTGCCAGACCTGGCAGGTGTTCCTCCATCTACCGCCGTAAGTATTAGATTATGAACTGCTTGCTTCTCACGATCTAACGTTTTTTTCAAAATCAAATCTGCAAATTTGGACCCTTCTCTTCCACTCTGAACCTCGATGCTGAAATATTCACTTTCGCTCAGATGATAAGTCTTCAGTGCATTAGTACCAACATCCCGATCAACGGCATTGCTTAAAGAAAACCTCTCCCCTTTTTGCGTCGCTTCTGAAATATCCAAATGTATTACGTCTCTTCGAAATTGCGGGGCGTTGTCATTCATGTCCAAAATTTCTACCTCGATATTAAAAATACGCACTGGGTTGTCCAATGTGACTTCCAGTCGCAGGTAACAAGATGACGATGACTTTGTGGTACAAATGTGTTCTCTGTCAATCTTTTCCAGAACATACAGTTCACCAGTCTCTTTGTTCACGTCCAGATATTTCTTGTTCGCGATTATGTCAACTCGCATCTTTCTCTTTGTTAGCGTTGTAATGTCCAGTCCGAGATCTGCGGCGAGGTTCGCGACAACCGATCCTTCTTTCATCTCCTCGGAAATAGAATAATGAGTCACCGAGGCGGATGCGCTGCGAAAGGCGGTACAAAGAAGAAGAAGAAGCGCCACGTACCTCCGCAATGATGTCTTTGTTACAAAAGGAGCCATTTTTGATATAGATTAAAAACACTTCAGATGATAAAACACAAGTTTCCTGTGATTATGAACGTTTTCTCCGTAGACATTAACTGGACATTTCCCAAAAATGTAGGTTAAGTCAAAATGCAAAAGATTGTGACTTCATTTTCAGAACAGCGTTCTGGCACCACGGACTTCCACAGTCTGGACACAATGACGATCAAATCATAAAAGACCACCCCCGATGACGTTTGCACGCTTTGATTTTAACTGCAAAATAGCGCCACCATTAAGATCAGAAAAGAAAACAAGAAAGTCGTGAAATATAAGCCCAAGAAAATGAAGCAAATAAGGTGTTCGTTAATTAAATATAAAACATAGTCGCAAGTTAATAAAATATAACACGTTAAACCAGTGTCGTGTTTGAGAAACTGATGTCCATTTTCAGAATATTGTCATTTTAAATCCAGTTTTAATTGTTTCGACTAATCAAGTCCTATGTTCTTGTTTCATTGCTATTATCTGAAAGAAAAATAAAATCATGTGAAGCACCGGTAAAAAGTGTACGTTTCGTATTTAGATTAAGAAAATAGAGGTTTTAATATTTGTTGTACATTAATAAAATTCTTTTTAAAACAGTTAATAACTTCAATAGACTTCTTGTTCATGACAGCGGACGGAACGATGGGCTGAGTTGCAAGTGACTCGTGGATAACATAAGAGTTCAATAATTAATTGATTAATGACAAACTATAAATACTGCATTACGGTCTTGCGGTAAACGGTCATAACTAGGTCTTGCCAAAATGGCACATAATGTTATAAAGAGAAATTAGTGAAATAATGACCTTCAGAAAATAAGTGTATGTTTTTAAAAGATTGAAATCGTAGGACAAAATAAAGATAGGAATATGTTACATATAATATGTGGTAGGACAAAATATTCTATCAATGAAACTATTTCTTATCTAAAATAGTGTTTTTTTTTCTGAGAAGATGCATATTTATGTTGTGTACTTAGATAACTGAGAGAAAATATATGTACATTATCACACAAAGAATGTGGAAGAACATAATCAGAATTATGATTTAATTATAAAAAATAATTGTTTTTGCAAAAAAGCAAATAAAGAAAATTAAATAAAATAAGAAACATAAATATTACTTTCAAAATAAATTGCACTGCATTGTTTATAAAGTTAGTAACATTCTTGGCAACTGAATATTTAATTCAGAAAATGTGGTTTCCTGTTTTTAGTAGGTATGTTTGGAAAAAAAAGTTTGTATGACCACTAAAAAAAAAAATCTAAAACTAAATGATAGTTCAGTTGTAGATTTAAAACAAATAATATGTGTATCACACATAATCCTACCTGCAGAGTGGAAGCAGCAGAGTCACTAGTCTCTGACAGTCCTGTCCCTCTCGGGATGCTGGACACGATGTATCTGGAGCCCTTTGGCACAGGCTGTCTGACCACCAGCTTTCCTTTCCTGGTCTCTGCTAGAAACAGACTGTACCAGTAGGCATCGTTGGAGACCAGAGTGGAGTCTGCGATGGTGGAGTTCCTCTCACTGATCACACTGTTCCTGCTGGGAGGAGCAGTTTTGCTGGCTTTGGGTTTCTGACACTTCAGCACGATGGTGACCAGTATGGTGATGAGCAGGAGAAATGACACCGAGGCCAGACCGATGACCAGATACAGGTTGATGTCTGAAAAGATGTCGTATTCCAGAGGCATCTCAGTCATGTCAGAGTAGGCCTTAACATCAGTCTCCACTGTCAGCAGCTTGATGGTGACTGTAGCAGAGAGCAGGCTCCCCGTTGTCCTTGGCAATAACAACCAGTCTGTGGTGGCGTGAGTCTTTGTAACTGAACATCCTCATAGTCCTGATCTCTCCGTTGTATTGGTCCAAGCTGAACAAGGAAGCATCAGTCACCTGCAGAAACTGGTAGGTAATCCGAGAGTTGTGCACAGAGTCTGTGTCTAAGGCGATCACTTTAGCCACCAGGGATCCTTTATCAGTGGATCTGGGGATCTTCTCCTCCACCACTGAGCCGTGAGCGCGCCAAGGAGAGACAATAACTGGAGCGTTGTCATTTTGGTCAACAATGATGATGTGGACGGTCACATTACTGCTGAGAGGAGGAGAACCAGAGTCTCTGGCCTCAATGTGGAAAAGAAACTCCTTCTCAATCTCATAGTCAAATGTTTTCAGTGCATAAAGATTCCCGTTCTCTGGATTGATGGAGAACAGCATAGACATGGAGGTGTTGGCAATCTCCTTCTCTATGATGAAATAAACTAGATACTGGTTTTCATGGAGGTCAGGATCAAATGCAGTGAGTGAGCTGAGCAAGGAGCCAGGTGCGTTATTCTCCATGACACGTATGGTATAAAATGACTGGGAGAACTGAGGAACATTGTCATTAACATCCAGCAGCTCCAAAGTCATAGTTTCATTGTCAGATAGAGGAGGAGACCCTCTGTCTGTGACAGTGAAGGTGATTTCATATTCTGGGACTTTCTCTCTGTCTAATGGCTCTGACACCACTAACTCATAATAGTTATCAGAGGACTCCCTCAGTTTGAAAGGCATGTTCTCTGGAATATGAAGATCAACCTCTCCATTATCACCTGAGTCTTTATCACTGACACTAACTACAGCTATCACTGTGTCTAACTCTATGTTCTCACTCACTGGACTCTGAAATGATTTAATTGATATTTCTGGATGGTTGTCGTTCATGTCTTCAACCAGAATCTTTATGGTACATTGTCCTGATAAACTGTTGGCTCCTTTATCTGTTGCTATAACTTCCATGTCATAAATATTGAAATCCTCATAATTCAACATTCCTTTCACAGTAATTTCACCTGTAGTTGGATTCAAATGAAATGTTTCTTGTGTTTTCTCTGATGTGTATAAACTATATGAATATGTAATTTCCGAATTTGATCCTTCGTCTAAATCCGTTGCATTAAGATTTATAACAAGGCTTCCAATTGGAGAATTTTCTAGCATTGTAACTGTTATGCCAGCTTTATCAAACATGGGAGCATTGTCATTGGTGTCCAAAACACGAACAATAACACTAGCTGTGCCAGACCTGGCAGGTGTTCCTCCATCTACCGCCGTAAGTATTAGATTATGAACTGCTTGCTTCTCACGATCTAACGTTTTTTTCAAAATCAAATCTGCAAATTTGGACCCTTCTCTTCCACTCTGAACCTCGATGCTGAAATATTCACTTTCGCTCAGATGATAAGTCTTCAGTGCATTAGTACCAACATCCCGATCAACGGCATTGCTTAAAGAAAACCTCTCCCCTTTTTGCGTCGCTTCTGAAATATCCAAATGTATTACGTCTCTTCGAAATTGCGGGGCGTTGTCATTCATGTCCAAAATTTCTACCTCGATATTAAAAATACGCACTGGGTTGTCCAATGTGACTTCCAGTCGCAGGTAACAAGATGACGATGACTTTGTGGTACAAATGTGTTCTCTGTCAATCTTTTCCAGAACATACAGTTCACCAGTCTCTTTGTTCACGTCCAGATATTTCTTGTTCGCGATTATGTCAACTCGCATCTTTCTCTTTGTTAGCGTTGTAATGTCCAGTCCGAGATCTGCGGCGAGGTTCGCGACAACCGATCCTTCTTTCATCTCCTCGGAAATAGAATAATGAGTCACCGAGGCGGATGCGCTGCGAAAGGCGGTACAAAGAAGAAGAAGAAGCGCCACGTACCTCCGCAATGATGTCTTTGTTACAAAAGGAGCCATTTTTGATATAGATTAAAAACACTTCAGATGATAAAACACAAGTTTCCTGTGATTATGAACGTTTTCTCCGTAGACATTAACTGGACATTTCCCAAAAATGTAGGTTAAGTCAAAATGCAAAAGATTGTGACTTCATTTTCAGAACAGCGTTCTGGCACCACGGACTTCCACAGTCTGGACACAATGACGATCAAATCATAAAAGACCACCCCCGATGACGTTTGCACGCTTTGATTTTAACTGCAAAATAGCGCCACCATTAAGATCAGAAAAGAAAACAAGAAAACGTCGTGAAATATAAGCCCAAGAAATGAAGCAAATAAGGTGTTCGTTAATTAAATATAAAAACATAGTCGCAAGTTAATAAAATATAACACGTTAAACCAGTGTCGTGTTTGAGAAACTGATGTCCATTTTCAGAATATTGTCATTTTAAATCCAGTTTTAATTGTTTCGACTAATCAAGTCCTATGTTCTTGTTTCATTGCTATTATCTGAAAGAAAAATAAAATCATGTGAAGCACCGGTAAAAAGTGTACGTTTCGTATTTAGATTAAAAAAATAGAGGTTTTAATATTTGTTGTACATTAATAAAATTCTTTTTAAAACAGTTAATAACTTCAATAGACTTCTTGTTCATGACAGCGGACGGAACGATGGGCTGAGTTGCAAGTGACTCGTGGATAACATAAGAGTTCAATAATTAATTGATTAATGACAAACTATAAATACTGCATTACGGTCTTGCGGTAAACGGTCATAACTAGGTCTTGCCAAAATGGCACATAATGTTATAAAGAGAAATTAGTGAAATAATGACCTTCAGAAAATAAGTGTATGTTTTTAAAAGATTGAAATCGTAGGACAAAATAAAGATAGGAATATGTTACATATAATATGTGGTAGGACAAAATATTCTATCAATGAAACTATTTCTTATCTAAAATAGTGTTTTTTTTTCTGAGAAGATGCATATTTATGTTGTGTACTTAGATAACTGAGAGAAAATATATGTACATTATCACACAAAGAATGTGGAAGAACATAATCAGAATTATGATTTAATTATAAAAAATAATTGTTTTTGCAAAAAAGCAAATAAAAAAATTAATAAAATAAGAAACATAAATATTACTTTCAAAATAAATTGCACTGCATTGTTTATAAAGTTAGTAACATTCTTGGGGCAACTGAATATTTAATTCAGAAAATGTGGTTTCCTGTTTTTAGTAGGTATGTTTGGAAAAAAAAGTTTGTATGACCACTAAAAAAAAAAATCTAAAACTAAATGATAGTTCAGTTGTAGATTTAAAACAATAATATGTGTATCACACATAATCCTACCTGCAGAGTGGAAGCAGCAGAGTCACTAGTCTCTGACAGTCCTGTCCCTCTCGGGATGCTGGACACGATGTATCTGGAGCCCTTTGGCACAGGCTGTCTGACCACCAGCTTTCCTTTCCTGGTCTCTGCTAGAAACAGACTGTACCAGTAGGCATCGTTGGAGACCAGAGTGGAGTCTGCGATGGTGGAGTTCCTCTCACTGATCACACTGTTCCTGCTGGGAGGAGCAGTTTTGCTGGCTTTGGGTTTCTGACACTTCAGCACGATGGTGACCAGTATGGTGATGAGCAGGAGAAATGACACCGAGGCCAGACGATGACCAGATACAGGTTGATGTCTGAAAAGATGTCGTATTCCAGAGGCATCTCAGTCATGTCAGAGTAGGCCTTAACATCAGTCTCCACAGCAGCTTGATGGTGACTGTAGCAGAGAGAGCAGGCTCCCCGTTGTCCTTGGCAATAACAACCAGTCTGTGGTGGCGTGAGTCTTTGTAACTGAACATCCTCATAGTCCTGATCTCTCCGTTGTATTGGTCCAAGCTGAACAAGGAAGCATCAGTCACCTGCAGAAACTGGTAGGTAATCCGAGAGTTGTGCACAGAGTCTGTGTCTAAGGCGATCACTTTAGCCACCAGGGATCCTTTATCAGTGGATCTGGGGATCTTCTCCTCCACCACTGAGCCGTGAGCGCGCCAAGGAGAGACAATAACTGGAGCGTTGTCATTTTGGTCAACAATGATGATGTGGACGGTCACATTACTGCTGAGAGTAGGAGAACCAGAGTCTCTGGCCTCAATGTGGAAAAGAAACTCTTTCTCAATCTCATAGTCAAATGTTTTCAGTGCATAAAGATTCCCGTTCTCTGGATTGATGGAGAACAGCATAGACATGGAGGTGTTGGCAATCTCCTTCTCTATGATGAAATAAACTAGATACTGGTTTTCATGGAGGTCAGGATCAAATGCAGTGAGTGAGCTGAGCAAGGAGCCAGGTGCGTTATTCTCCATGACACGTATGGTATAAAATGACTGGGAGAACTGAGGAACATTGTCATTAACATCCAGCAGCTCCAAAGTCATAGTTTCATTGTCAGACAGAGGAGGAGACCCTCTGTCTGTGACAGTGAAGGTGATTTCATATTCTGGGACTTTCTCTCTGTCTAATGGCGCTGACACCACTAACTCATAATAGTTATCAGAGGACTCCCTCAGTTTGAAAGGCATGTTCTCTGGAATATGAAGATCAACCTCTCCATTATCACCTGAGTCTTTATCACTGACACTAACTACAGCTATCACTGTGTCTAACTCTATGTTCTCACTCACTGGACTCTGAAATGATTTAATTGATATTTCTGGATGGTTGTCGTTCATGTCTTCAACCAGAATCTTTATGGTACATTGTCCTGATAAACTGTTGGCTCCTTTATCTGTTGCTATGACTTCCATGTCAAAATCCTAAAATCTTCATAATTTAACATTCCTTTTACAGTAATTTCACCTGTAGTTGGATTCAGATTAAATGTTTCTTGCGTTTTTTTCTGATGTATATAAACTATATGAATATGTAATATCAGAATTTGATCCTTCATCTAAATCTGTCGCATTGAGGTGAATAATTACACTTCCAATAGGAGAATTTTCCATTACTTGTACATTATAGGATGCTTTATCAAATGCAGGTGCATTGTCGTTTGTATCTAAAACATGAACAACAATGCTAACCGTACCAGATCGAGCCGGAGTTCCTCCATCCACCGCCGTTAATATCAGGTTATGAAGTGCCTGCCTCTCTCGATCTAACGTCTTTTTCAGGATCAAATCGGCGAATTTTGATCCATCTCTTCCGGTTTGAACCTCAATATTAAAATATTCACTTTCACTCAAATGATATGTTTTTAGTGAATTGGTTCCAACGTCTTGATCAACCGCGTTGCTCAGAGAAAATCGCTCTCCCCTCGGCGTCGCTTCGGATATATCTAAATGAATGGCGTCTCTCCGAAATTGCGGGGCGTTGTCATTCATATCTAACACTTCTAACTCTATGTTGAATATCCGTAATGGGTTTTCCAGCGTTATTTCCAGTTTTAGATAACATGAAGATTTTGTATAGCAGATGTGCTCCCTGTCGATCTTCTCGACAATGTACAACTCACCAGTCTCTTTGTTCACATCCAGATATTTCTTGTTCGTGATGATGTCAAGGCGCATCTTTCGCTTTGTCAATGTTTTAACGTCCAGGCCAAGATCAGTAGCGAGGTTGGCGACGACTGATCCTTCTTTCATTTCCTCTGGTATGGAATAATGAGTCACCGAGCTTGATGTTTCACAAAACACGGAAAAAAGAATCGCGAGCAGCACGCACCTCGCCAGTGAGTTCTTTGTTAAAACGGGATCCATTGTCACCTTCAGGTTATCAACATTGAAATAATGAAGTAGCTGGCGTTTTTCTGCGATGCTCGATTTATTTTTCGGAGCGCTTCGATTCACAGAGTCTTAGGAATATTCTAAAGGGAAATAAATAAAAATAGCAGGAACTCCATTCTCGTAATGGTGTTTCAGCACCATGGAGCTGTCAGTCTGTAGGAAAACGTTCCGGTAACAGCGACCTCTTATAATGACGTTTTGCACCCGAATTTCAAAAAACAAAACAGCGCCTCCCTTCTGGTGTAATCAAACCCAAATATATAGAATTAAACTTGTGAAAATTGTAACATATTTTTAAAGTAATGCCATAGCATGATGGAAAAGTAAAATGTCCTAAATATTTACGTTTCTGATGCAAAACTCATTAATTTGCAGTCGTGTGATATTTAAAAAATATTTTATGAAGTATATATCAACACTACTATTATTATTATTATTATTATTATTATTATTATTATTATTATTATTATTATTATTATTATTATTATTATTATTGCTGTTGAGACAAACTTCAAATATATTCAAGAGTAGAATTTGATTTCTTAAAGGTTTAACAAATTAATAAATTGATTATGTTTATTACATTCTATAGTTTTTTCTCTGACACACATCAGAAAAGTTTTTAGGATTTTTTTGCAGACTGATTGCAACACTGTAAATACTATCTGTATGTGTGGATATTGAATTGGATAAACTTTTTAAAGTGTGTTTAAAACAAATTTAAGAAATGTAGGGACGAGAGTCAAGTTAAGTTGTCACTAATGTTTATTTTTTGATTAATTTAAAAAAGCCTCTTAAGAAGATTAATTGTTACATATAATGTAAAGTTTAAATATGTATTTAAATTGCTTTTGACTCAAAGCATATGTTTCGTTCTCTTTACCTTTCTTGTGAGGTTTGAATGTGTTTCTGAGACGGTTTGATAATTTTCAAAATGCAATAATTTTTCATACTCATACTTTTTGATGTATTAAAAGTAATGATTCATTTTTCTTTTGTGTTGAAAAAAACATTACTGTGATATAACATTCAGCACTTAAAAATTGGCTACATAAACTTGAAATCCCATCATTAAACAAGACGTTGCTGAAAACAACTACTATCAAAAGTGAGAGTCAGTACTCTAGTATATACAAAAAATGGCACTGTAACTGTCAAAAAATTTATTTGATATCAGGAAAATATATGCTTGATGCCATGAAACTGAAAAGAAAGATGAATTATTATGTTCTGCACTCCTACCTGCAGAGTAGAAGCAGCAGAGTCACTAGTCTCTGACAGTCCTGTCCCTCTCGGGATGCTGGACACGATGTATCTGGAGCCTTTGGCACAGGCTGTCTGACCACCAGCTTTCCTTTCCTGGTCTCTGCTAGAAACAGACTGTACCAGTAGGCATCGTTGGAGACCAGAGTGGAGTCTGCGATGGTGGAGTTCCTCTCACTGATCACACTGTTCCTGCTGGGAGGAGCAGTTTTGCTGGCTTTGGGTTTCTGACACTTCAGCACGATGGTGACCAGTATGGTGATGAGTAGGAGAAATGACACCGAGGCCAGACCGATGACCAGATACAGGTTGATGTCTGAAAAGATGTCGTATTCCAGAGGCATCTCAGTCATGTCAGAGTAGGCCTTAACATCAGTCTCCACTGTCAGCAGCTTGATGGTGACTGTAGCAGAGAGAGCAGGCTCCCCGTTGTCCTTGGCAATAACAACCAGTCTGTGGTGGCGTGAGTCTTTGTAACTGAACATCCTCATAGTCCTGATCTCTCCGTTGTATTGGTCCAAGCTGAACAAGGAAGCATCAGTCACCTGCAGAAACTGGTAGGTAATCCGAGAGTTGTGCACAGAGTCTGTGTCTAAGGCGATCACTTTAGCCACCAGGGATCCTTTATCAGTGGATCTGGGGATCTTCTCCTCCACCACTGAGCCGTGAGCGCGCCAAGGAGAGACAATAACTGGAGCGTTGTCATTTTGGTCAACTATGATGATGTGGACGGTCACATTACTGCTGAGAGGAGGAGAGAACCAGAGTCTCTGGCCTCAATGTGGAAAAGAACTCCTTCTCAATCTCATAGTCAAAAGTTTTCAGTGCATAAAGATTCCCGTTCTCTGGATTGATGGAGAACAGCATAGACATGGAGGTGTTGGCAATCTCCTTCTCTATGATGAAATAAACTAGATACTGGTTTTCATGGAGGTCAGGATCAAATGCAGTGAGTGAGCTGAGCAAAGAGCCAGGTGCATTATTCTCCATGACACGTATGGTATAAAATGACTGGGAGAACTGAGGAACATTGTCATTAACATCCAGCAGGTGCACGGTTATTGTTTCATTGTCAGATAGAGGAGGTGTTCCTGTGTCTCTAGCAATTAGTGTTATGTCATATTCAGGAACTTTTTCCCGATCTAATGGCTCAGACACTATCAGGTTATAATGCGTGGGTCTGTCTGATGATTTGTTAAGAATAAACGGCATGGCTTCGTGAATGAAGATATTTATTTTTCCGTTATCACCTGTGTCTCGGTCACTTATACCTACCAGCGCAATAACAGTTCCTACAGGTACATTTTCAGGAACTGTGTTTTTCACAGACTGCACAGTAATTTCAGGAAAATTATCGTTCATATCCGTCACGTGAACCACTATTTTGCACTGCCCCAGCAGAGGGTGTGCTCCTTTATCTTTTGCTTCGATGTGCATCTCATAAAATTTCATATCTTCATAATCTATCGTCCCTTTAACATTTATCTCCCCCGTGTTGGGATTCAGCGTAAAGACGTCTTGTGTTTTTTCCGACGTGTAAAGAGTGAATGCGTACACAATCTCTGAATTACTCCCCTCGTCGAGATCGGTAGCGTTAAGATTAACGACCAGCGTTCCTATCGGAGTGTTTTCTGCCATATTTATTGTGTACGTCTGCTTGTCAAACTGAGGAGGGTTGTCGTTCGTGTCCTGTACTCTTACTATGATGTTGGCAGTACCTGAACGCACCGGGACACCTCCGTCCACAGCGGTCAGGATTAATTTATGCACAGCTTCCTCCTCTCTGTCCAACGATTTCGTTAGTACCAGATCTACATACTGAGTTCCGTCGCTGCCAGTCTGAATTTCTATGGTGAAATGGTCACTGGTGCTAAGTTTGTATGTTTTAATCGTATTTATGCCAACATCTGGATCTACAGCATTGGGCAGTGAGAATCTCTCCCCCGGCGTGGCGGATTCTGAAACGTCCAGCTCTACTCTGTCTCTTCGAAAATGTGGAGCGTTGTCGTTTATGTCTGTTATGCCGAGCTCAATGTTGAAGATGCGCAGCGGGGTTTCGATGATGAAATCGAGCTTCAGAAAGCAAGATGATGGCTTCGCCGGGCAAAGATATTCTCTGTCTATTCTTTCAACGATGTAAAGCTCCCCGGTCTTTTTGTTAAAGTCTAGATATTTTTTGTTTGTGAAGATGTCGAGTTTTACCTCTCGTTGCGCCAAGCTTCCGAGCACAAGACCCAAATCCGCAGCAAGATTCGCCACAACAGAACCCCTCTCCATCTCCTCGGCAATAGAGTACCGCGTCACAGACAAAGCGCCGGGCCACAGTGCAGCCAAGACAAAGACAGAGGCCCAATATACCATCCTTCCTTCAAAAAGGAGTGAAAAAAAATCAATTATTGTCAATTTGTTGATTTTAAAACTTTGCAGAAATCCCCACATAAACACAAGGGGAAAATCTAATGGGGGGCATGTGGACTTGGTTAAATCATAAAAGCATCCAGAGAGCACTGTGTTCGATATATCCAGTGCAGATAGGTGTGTCGTGAATCAAGATGAAGACGGCTCTTTTTTCTTTTCTTTTGCTGTAGTGTTCAACAGTGACACCATGTGCCCAACGCCCCTCAGACTGGGGAGATCATTTTCCAAATCTTTTGTATCTTTTAGAATAATGACTCTTTTGTTGTTTTGTGTGTCATCTTCCCCTCATGCACCATTCTCCACGATTCCTGTGGTATAAAATGTACAGGGAAACTGTTATTTACATACAGTAGGTACCCGGTTTGTTGTGCTAAATAGCTAAATAACTACGTTTTGAAATACTTAAAAAAAATTGGGTGGCACTTGTAAGTCAGTTCCTTCAGTCATCTCTCAATTTTATTTTATTTTATTTTATTTTATTTTATTTTATTTTATTTTAGCAAATTACAGTAGCTTCAGATAAATTCCAGTGTAATTACAGTACAGTTAATTTGACCAAAGAACCAAAGAGATAACGTAGAAGAGGACATCAATCGTCATATAATGAGGCATTAACTCATTAAATGACATGAGGAAATGTTAATTATAGCGTGGCGTTTTGAACGGTTCTCCTTAAGCTTTCATTTAAAAAGATAGTAGAGTGAATGTGAATTTATTTTAAAATGTTTTGATGTTGAAATATGAAAATGAATGGGTTTTGTTTTAACTTGTGTTCAATGAGCTCATGTAGTTTTTCTCAGTTTCCAGATCACTGACAGAGGTGTAGGGGTGTTTATGCATTGCTTATAGAACTGTTTAAGAGATCATAAAAAGTTTTTGGAAGGCATCTTCCTATCAAAATATAACAAGAAAACATAAATGGGTATTAACAATATCCTTGTGTAGTCATTATTTTTGGAGCTTACATCCTTTATCCTCACCAAATACAGCTGGTAGCTTGTTGTGAATCGTTTTGTTTGTTTTGCAGTCTTGAAATTGTGCAAACATGATACAGTTAATCCTTGATGGTCAGATTATTTCCATATTATCACCAATATCTTGGTGACAAAACAATTGAAAGATTTTCACGTGATGAATATGTTTCTTTTTTTTTTCTTCTGTTGTGCTGTGAATAAAAAATATTTTAAACTTGAAGTTTTATCACCCAGTTTTGTTGACTTAATATTTATAACGCCTTTTCTATTTTAAAAATGGCACATAGCACATAAAACAGAATGCTTCACTAAAGTCAAACTGTAATTAACATTTTTCTTGTAGACATAATCCACAAAATCCCTAAAATTACTTCCTAGCAGGTTATTTAGGTTCACAGGTTGCTATGCGGTCTCTAGAATTCACATTTAACATTTACTTATTAACGAGTTAATACTAAATGTGACCTTAAATAGCACAGAACATTGTAATAACTTGTTTATGAAGTATATGAATCATCCAAGATTTTCTGTTACTTGTCAGCCAAAGTGCATTAGATTTGAATGCAAATTGTACAAATGACTGATTGTGAGGACAAGTGATAGTAAAAGAAATGAAAGTTTTAAGATTTGCATCCAAATTCATCCTGCTCTTTCTTGGCACATACTGGTCTATATCTTTATAAAAAAAAAGAAGAAAAAAAAAAGAAAAAGAAAAGAGCTCTAATAGTACATCACTGGATTTTCCTAAAAGGTTCTTACTCACTGATGCCATCTGCTGGAATAACAAGATTCCATTGTAGTTCAAACCAATTCTTTCACAGTCTATATTTACTACATTAAATGTCATGACAATGAATCAAGTTATGATAATCAATCAAGGTGGGTTTTAGTTGCAAATAACTAAGGTCCATAGAGACAATTGTATGAACTGAACATCCTTAAAGATCAAAAAAACTTCTGCTTTAATCTAAAACTTCTGAAAAGTATAGTTTACATTTTCACAATACCATTTGTATTATTCATCAACATAGTTCTATGCTGTTTATTTTCTAATCTGAATAGGATTTGATTTGAATTGTACATTTTAAAACCACACAATGTTTTTCAATAGTGGAATAAACCAACTTTACACTGAGATAAACAATAGTATTTAACTTGACAAAGTAGCCAAAATGTGAACTCTGCCACCACAACAACCAGTATCCGTAATTATTGTTTGCTTTGTGTTGATTTTGTGGTTGTTATTGTCATTACTATAGGTGACAAATATAAAAATGTAACTTGTTTTTATTGTAATAGCATACTGATATGAAAAAAAAAAAAAAAAAAATATATATATATATATATATATATATATATATATAAATATATATATATCTATATATATATATATATGTATAAAACAACTGTCCTTACCTTTGAGCTAAAAGAGAAACTATGTGAGCCCCAGGATACCCAATTAAGTTTAGTTTCATTTATACTATTTACACTTTAAAATGTGTTACTTTACACATACTTAGGTAAAAGATATAAGTCGCATACATTTAAGATGTAGAAGTTTTCCAAGCGTCTTTTTACGTTCATATAATATGAATTGTATGTGATTCTTCTAAAGGATGCCTCCAAATCATTGGACATTCAGCACAGTATTCATCCGCCCTCTGGAGGAGGCATGCATAAATTGCAGTTGGAGAAGAGAGGACAAATGTCACTGACATTTCAGCACCTGCAGAAGGACAGCTCCCAGTTCAAATGACCAGGATTAACAAGTCCGACAGGCTTCCTCTATATGATCGAGATGTGCTTTATAAATGTCACTCCGAGTATTGTTTTTAATTACAGTTTTATAACCAAAGAGTGTGTAATCACTTTGTGTATTGGTTTTTGAGACTGTTGACTGAAATCATTCATTTCAGCCAAGAAATATGTTTCCCAATGCATTTTAAAGTTGCAACAAGTTCAAAGAAAAAAATCTCCCAAATTGCATTTTAAAAAGTGCAGCACTGCTCATTGCTCCTATGAAAATAGATAGAGCTGACCTAAATATGGCTTCCACTTTAGATGTCCCAGTGGATCACCTTACAGCAGAGAAGGTTAGCAGCCTCTCCCCCCCACTGCTCTCTATGGACACTCGTTTCCTTATTAACAAAATTATTTTCAATCCGAGCCACAGGGCGACCTAATTTCACTGCTCATTTCTGGCCACTGGCCCACTCTCATCTGTTGCTGGTGGGAGCTAATATCCTGACAAGTACGATGCAAAAGGGCAGAGAGAGAGAGAAAGAAGCCACAGGCCCCTGTAGCTTTTTCTTATTCAGGTGTGGCATTTGGAGTTGATCCTTCTGCTTCCCCTGACACTTGTATTCGTGTTCATGGTCTTAATTAAAGTGATATTTCGAGGGAGAAGGTTCTGTTTGTTCAGTTAATGAACCCCAGTATTCTCTGCGGGCAAATGGAAATGCAAGTGCTCCAATTAGCATATGTTAGCATTTTACTGTGTTTATTCCTCGCTGCAGAAAACAGCTTACCAGGGCGAAAAGCTTTCCAGCCTTGTAGGAGCGGCTGCAGAACTTTTTCACCCCAAAATAATTGACTGAGGCTAATTAAATTTGATCTGTGGGACCTGCGTTTAAGTGATTTATCTGTCCAAGTTTTGCTTTGAGTTGAACTTTCACTTCCTGGAAATTAGAAAAGACAAAGTGAAAAAAAATACTTTAATTTCATAAATGTGTACAGTACATGTGTAGGGGGAAATAGCCCCTTGTTAGAGTAGCTTGCATCTTAGTGCAGCTTGCATATATATATTTACATAATATTTGTCATATTTACACAAGCTTTGCTAGCAAATAAAGATACAAAAAGGAAAAGAAAATGTGCAAAATTGTGGTCCACTTTTGCTTTTTGAATGGAATTGAGCTGCACTTTGATTGTCTAAATAATAATGATGATCAAAATAGCTGTAGTAAAGATAATATAGTAACAGGTAGACACATTGACATTGTTGAAGTGGTAAGTCAGATAAAAAGCCAGGAGATTTCGCCAAAAGGGAATGTCCATTAAATATTAATATTCACCTGTTTTTTTTTCATCATCTTTGTTTTCATATCATTTCAAAATGCCAAAATATTGTTGCACTTTCTTTTTCTCTGTTTCTCCATCATTTAGGTCAACAATAATTGTATCAGTCGTTGTACAGGTCATTATTTATCACTGCAGCTTCGCCTTGCGGAGACATCTGAAGACGCCGTTTTTTGCCAAACGTGGAGAAAGAATTGTGGACGTCCAGTTCACTTCGCTGCACTGTTGGCCGCAGCGTGCAGAAGCCTGATGGAGTTCCAGGAATGTACACATTGTGGTGATAGTCAGGTGGTGGGTGTGGATGTGGATGTGGGTGCGGATGTGAGGGAATCGGTGGCTGCTGCTGCTGTGGAGGAGGCGTGCATCGAGGAGTCCAGGGCCGAGAAGGAATCCCACTGGGTGATGGAGACATTTTGTAGTCTGCAGAAAGACCAAAGCGAGGAGAAACAACTGCTTATTATGCATAACTAACATTATTATGACAGAACTGTTTTCATTTATACCAATGTCATGCAAATCTGGGTTTTGTAGTTCTCCCAAAAAAGTTTTATTACAGGATAAAACTAAACATCAATGATGCTTAACATGGTGTCTTTGGCAAGAAAGCAGGGAAATGTGTCAACTCTAGATGCCAACAGAGATATTTCTTATTAAGTTTTATTGGAAGAGCATACAGTTTCATTATAGGCCACTTCAGTTCCAACATATCTGGACTCTTACCTTTCACACCCTTCATTTGAGTTCCCCATGTCCAGTATTGTCCAGGTGCCATTGAAGTGACGTAGTTCTCTGGGTCTGCATGCATTGCCTTACGCATAAGCGTGCCATCCATATTGATGGAGTTGTAACTATAAAAAAAGTCACATTCATTCAACAGTTTTAAAAATGGTTTGAAAGTTGTTGTTTTTTTTTCGTTGATTTTTTTTTTGTTTGTTTTTTTTACAAACATTCAGAATTCAGGAAATGTACTTAATGAATGTAAAGAGACCTAACATTTTTTAGCATGCCAGTTACTTGAGTCACAATACCTTTTGATGGAAGAGTTCTGGGTCTTTGTGAGAGTCCAGTCTGTGTTTGGTTGCTTGAGCTGCAAGGACAAAGATATGTCAGCAATTTGACTGAAATATATTCTTGCAGGTTCATGATCTATTTTTGCAAGCCTTTTCAGGACCCGTCTTCCTAAAAGCAGGTTGGTAAAGGAAGGCCTTCTGTCTCTTCACCCTCACAGATCATAGAGGTCATTGAAAAAGGACTGGAGCATTCTATTGTGTCTGTCTTGAAATGGTGGATTATATCACATGGAATCTGACTGCCACCTTGTGGATCTATGTAAAAGCACACTTTTTTATATATATTTTTCCGAGGCGCTTTCGGCAATGGCCAAGTTTCACTTTTATCCTCTATTGTGGAGCAGAAAACTGGAAACTGAAGGAAAGAAACCACGTGACTTTTTTCGGACTCTCAGCTCGTATTATGCATTCAACGCTTGATTAGTCCATCTAAAGTTGTTAACAAGGGGAGTGCGACGTAAGCGTATTATTAAAATCGGCATTCAAAACAGTCTCCTCGCCAGCTACGCATAAAACCAATTAGAACCCCACAGGGATGAAACGAAACATGATTTTAATCTTCAAAGGAAAGCGTACCCGGGAAGAAATTAAGGAAATTACACACGTCATTGTTTTGTGGATTTTATGCATCGTTTTTCATTAATATTTTCCTGATGATCCTCGAGCAAGGTTTTTAATTAAAAGTCTCTCAGAGAGCCTTGGAAAAAGTTTTGCCGCCTTCGCTGATTCAAGTGCACAACTCCGCACGCGTGCGGCGCAGTTTGGAGAGCACGTTCACTCACCCCACCTGTCCTGTCTGCTTACCACGCTCGGACGTGTATTTAATCTTCCTTTTCTCCTCCAATCCATCAACTCAAGTACGTCGGTGCATTCGCTTTATGCAACGCTCAAGTAGTTTCTTAGTGGGTTCTTTTTTTTTTTTTCTGTCCTTTGTCATCGACGACCTTACGTAGGACTCGTCTGAGCGCACGAGCAGGGACTCTGGGTGAATTACTGGAACCAATTAGCGAGAGGAAGGGCACTTTCTCCAGAAGGTCCATAGCTGCGGGCGGAACAATCAGCGTGACCTCAAAATCCCTCTCGTGGCCAGAGGTGTTTGTTCCGGTGACATTTCTCCCCTCCCCTCTTCTGCCTGGTGGAGCTTAGTGCGAGCACTCTGACTCGTTGTGCCTCTAGGATTTTTATTTTATTTTTTTCAGGAAATCGGGGCGACAAAAATCAGCATTACGCACACGTTTATGCTCTGATGCCCCGTCCGTTAGGATTAGAAAACACCGGTCTGCACATCCTTTTGCCGTAAATGCCCTCTCTCCTTGTCTCCTTCACTCCCTCTTCTTCGATTACACCCTTCCCCTCTCTCTCCTCCCAACCTCGATCGGTGTATCTCCCTTTCTCTCCCCCCTCTCATACAAAGGACAACACCGGCCGATCTACAGGCAGTCCACGTCTCAGTCCGGCCATGTCCTTGCACCCCCTCACTCCCCCACCCCCTCCACCTCTCATCCCCTTCTCCTTGTACCCCCCCCCCCCTCCCACCCACCCTCGTCCCCTTCTGCGACGTCCTACTCTGTCTTTCCGAAACCGCCTATTTGCCATTTCTCATCAATAATTGACACCCCCGCCCCTTTGCGAATACGCCACATTGTTGATAGTGCAGCCCGGTTGTTGCTTTTGCCCTTGAGGCATAGTTAGTGGGGTTATATGTCCCATATTGTTAGCGCGAGAGTGAGAAGGCATCAGGGAAAGCCAACAATAACTGCATGTAACCAAACTAATGCCTTTAACCTTGAATTCGTGCTCACACTCAGGTGCTGGAAGCAGGTGCGCGTGCAGCCTCGTTCCCTGACAATTATTGGCAGAGACACCCAGAGATTATTCACACAAGTCACATCGATTCCCTTTTAGTTCATGTATTATAAGGAAACACTACAATTATTATTAAGACTGAAAGCTTTAAATGCCCCCCCAACCCCTCTCTCGCCCCCACCTCTCCTGTACTGTAAGTGACATCTCACTTCATTCTCAGTCACGGTCTGTGCGCAGCGTGCGCTCCACGCAAGATGGGGCTTTACACTTTCATTAACTTGTCAATTAAAATGTAATTTCGTGTCGTGTCATTTCATTCCGAGAAGGAAAAACATCACCACGGATTTCAAATGCATTAGCCTCTCGTCTTTAAAGAAAATGTTCCTAAGACATATAGTGAAAACAAAATCCCTTTAAATATTTGTATTTCATTTTATTTTGTTGTTTTTTTTTTTTTTTTTTGTTTTTCTGTTTTTTTTTTTTTTTTTTTTTTTTTTGTTTGTTTTTTCATTAGGTTCGACTTCACACCTGTGCGGCTCGCGTAATGTGACCTTCAAGAGATGAAATGTCACTCTGGCGCGTCGTCACGGAGAAGGGAGTAAAACGAAGTAACAAAGCACAATTTAAAGTCTCGTTTGGTTTTCTGAGGTCACGCTCACCTCGTTCGGAGTTGTCGCTCCGTTGTTCACAGATACGCTCCGGCTGTGCGCGTTCCACGAGTTGTCCGCGTTCTTCGCCTCGTTGTTCCTCGGCGTGCTGCTCGGGCTGCACGGCTTCAGAAACATAAAGTCACTTTTGGCTGATTCGGGGGTCAGACAGGCTTTATAACAATATGACTGAGAAAAACTGCTATTTCCATTCACCTCCATGCAGTTCGTGGGTACTTTGGACGCGGATGAAATCTGTAAATTGAGGTTGGATTTTTTGAACACCTCCGGGGGCGGCTCTGGCTGAAACCCCCCGCAGCAGCAGCAGGCTAAGGGGGGCAGGTTGTAGCCGCTGTGGGTCTCCCGATCCTTGTAGCATTTAACAACAGCCAGCACTATGATGGCCACCAGGAATATTAAAGATATTGTGCTGAGTGACACGATGAGATACAAGGCGAGGTTTGAGGGGGGTTTCGGGCTGAGTGTTAGATCTCCGAAATCTGACAGCGACTCAGGCACGCTGTCTACAACTGTGAGGACAATAGAGGCAGTGGCAGAGAGCGGAGGCTGTCCGTTGTCCTTGATTAATATTACTAATCGTTGTCTTGTTGCGTCTTTCTCCACTAATCGGCGAATGGTCCTGATTTCGCCTGTATACAGAGCCACGCTGAACAAGCCCGGGTCAGTCGCCTGAATAACCTGGTAAGATAGCCGGGAGTTTTGCCCTGCGTCTGCGTCAAGCGCTGTGATTTTGGTGACCAAATACCCCGCGTCCACAGAGCGCGGAACCACCTCCGTGGCAACAGAGCCGTTCTTGGGCAGCGGGGACACAATGACGGGCGCGTTGTCGTTCTGGTCCAGAACAAACACGTTGACCGTGACATTGCTGGCGAGAGGGGGGAAACCAGCGTCCTGTGCCTGTACCAGAATCTGAAAGTTCCGAAGTTGCTCATAATCGAAAGAGCGCAGTGCGTATATGTTGCCGTTGTCGGAGTTGATGGAGACATAAGTGGACACGGACATGCCCTGAATTTGACCCTCCAGAATAGAATAAGACAGATATGAGTTCTGGTTAGAATCTGGGTCGAATGCAGAGACAGAGCAAATGGAAGCGCCCGGGGCGTTATTCTCGGTCACATAAACTGTGTATGAAGGTTGAGAGAACCGCGGGGGGTTGTCGTTTATGTCAGACACTTGAACCAGAATTGTTCTCCGGGTAGAGAGTGAGGGGGAGCCCAAGTCTCTGGCTGTAAGTGTGATGTTGAACTCAGACACAGTCTCTCTGTCCAGCGGCTCGCTTGTCACCAGCGTGTAATAGTTTTTAAAAGATGAATGGAGCTGAAAGGGGACATTATTAGGAATCTGACAGTCCACGTTCCCGTTCTCTCCCGAATCTCGGTCCATGACGCTGATCACAGCTATTACTGTGCCAGGCGACGCGTCCTCCTGGACAGGTGTGGACACGGATGTGAGGATAACTTCGGGGGCGTTGTCATTCACATCCAGGATGTCCACCAGTACCTTACTGTGTACTGCCACAGCTGACGGTCCTCTGTCTTTTGCCTGAACGTACAGTTCATAGACACTGGCTTTCTCGTAGTCCACAACGCCCTTCACACGTATCTCCCCCATATAGGGATCCACGCTGAACAATTCACGCACCTTAAGAGGCGCGTGCCCACTAAACGCGTATGTAACTTCCCCATTTGAGCCTTCGTCCAAGTCTGTGGCGTTTAACTTCAGCACCAGCGTTCCCCTGGGTGCGTTTTCCACCAAGCTCGCCCTATAAACCGAGCGGTCAAAGACAGGCACGTTGTCGTTGGCATCTAACACAGTGATAGTTATTAGCGCTGTCCCAGAGCGTTCCGGTGAGCCTCCATCAAAAGCAGTAAGAACCATTTCGTGTCTTTTTTGCTGCTCCCTGTCAAGCGGCGTATCCAGCACCAGCTCAGCAAACTTGCTGCCATCATTGCGCGTCTGGATGTTGAGCACAAAGTGCTGGTTTGCGCTCAGCTGGTAGGAGCGCAGAGAGTTGGTGCCCACGTCCTGGTCCTGTGCGCTCTCTAAAGGGAAGCGAGAGCCGGGCGCAGCAGACTCTGTGATGTCGAGATTGAACTCAGTCCACGGGAAGCTGGGGGAGTTGTCGTTGACATCTAAAATCTCCACTTCCACTCTGTACAGTTCTAACGGGTTTTCAATGACAACTTGCAGGTGTAGAAAACAGTTTGGGCTTCTTTCGCACAGCTCCTCTCTGTCTATCTTTTCGTTAACAAAGAGGATTCCGTTCTCCAAGTTCACTTCTAAATACTGTTTCTTTGCGCCGGAGACGATGCGAAACCTTCGCGCTGAGAGCTTGGCCACATCTAGACCCAGATCTTCTGCGATGTTGCCCACAAATGCTCCGTGATCCAGCTCCTCGGGAATGGAGTACCGGATCTGCGCAAGTACCAGGTCCACCACACACGCACACAGCAGTAGACATATGACCAGACCAGTCACCGGAACCCAGCAGCCTCTGCAGAGTTTATGTTCCATGTCCGCAGCGTGCGTAAAAATAAGCTTATCCAGACATGCTTTACCTCATACAGCCTGTCACCATTAAAGCTGCGAAGTTCAAAATCAAATTAAATAAACCCAAAAAGAGTTTGTCCAGATACAAAAAAAAAAAAAATACATATATGTATCTCAAGATGAAAAGTTTTGAACACCTATTTGTGTATAAAACTTTGTGGGAAACTGCAGATGAAAGAACAACAAGCGAAAGGAGAAAGACGGTGGCTCTCTCTGCGCTGTGCACCACGCGCAGCACTGGTGTGTGAACGCGGGAGGCTTGCGCTTTGATTTTCCAGTGTATTAGACACTCGGAGGAGCTGGTGGTAAGGCGCGCGCGCGTGTGTGTTTTCCTATGTGTGTTAGTGTGTGGCGAGAGAGAGAGAGAGAGAGAGAGAGAGAGAGAGAATGAGAGAGAGAGAGAGAGACAGAGAGACAGAGAGAGAGAGACGGTGCGTATGACACTGAGAGCGAAAAGGAGGGAGAGAAAGATAGATGGAGGGGGTGGACGTTGCTCCTCGCTACTCTGTATTGGAGGACGTCGACGATAAGTGCGACTCTAATTATGGTAGACGTTTAACCCTTTCACATCCTCGTTTTTGACCCATTAAAGAGACGAAGGGGGGCATGTTTGACTCCAGACGTCAAAGCCAGATTTGGATTAGGAAACGGATAGCGGTCGCTTTCTAGGCTGCATTCACCGGATAAGGATTTGTAATGATGTCCAGGGAGTCCTGCAAGATGAAGGTGATGGGTGACACGACTTAATAGTGCTTTCTCAGTGTAGCTTTTTGAAAAGAATAAACTTCTCGATTGCATTGTTTCAGATAACAGGTGTTTCATCCTTCTTTTGCGTTGCTCGAAAGGCCCAGTGGTCGCTCCCAGCAGACTCCCGGGACTCCATAATGCTTTTTAATTAGAGGCCTTTGAAGATGAATGCCCACGCTGCAAAACAGTCCCATTCATTAATCATCACACACGAAACAGGCTTTTACAAAAAGAATCTTTGATGGGTCAGGATATTCATTTTTAATCAACATTCAAATGAGTGTGCTTGGGCTTAAAGTGATTACACGGACGGTCCTGACTGGACAGCGCGGCCACGCAAACGCGAATTACACGACTTTAATTCACTTGAGTAGACCTGAACACGTATCAACACAATCAACATAAAAGCTATGGTATGAAGCCATAATCACACTTGTCTCTAATCAGGTATTATAGCCGGGATCAAATAAACATCCCAAAGGTTTACAGCCTCTGAAGAGGAGACAAACCCCTGACATGATGCAACAGAGGAATCTTAAAATCAAATTATAAAAGCGCCATCACATCGTTTGTATCAGCAAGATCGTCTCTCTGAAGCGAGGCACATGTTTGCTTGGATCTAATCTTACCCGTGTTAATCCCGGCCTGTAAGAAAACCGCTGAACGGCAGAGAAAGAGAGCGACAAAAAAAAAAAAGAGAGGAGGGGAGGAATTAAATGACGCCTTTGTGAGTCCAAGTTCGTCTCCAGACAGACACGAGTAGCATCCTAATGCAACACTGTGGCGTGACATGTGAAAGTGTCTTTCTGGGACTTGCGGCACTTACCTTGATCCCGTGGCAGCATTGTGGATGACGAGTCACTTGTTAGTGAGTGAAAATGTGTGAGTCAATAATTTTGTCCTTCCCAGTAGAACTTGATCAAATGCACCTGTTACACTTTGAACAGATTGGGGGGAAGTGATGGGCTCTTTTCATCTTAAAAGAACCAAATTTCTTCCTTCACAAGACCAAGTTGAGATCCGCAAGAAAGTCTTTACGTTATAGCAACCAGGACAATTAGGGGAATATGAATAGATTTTTGATGACTGACTTCTTTTCACCATTGCTCGCATGTGCTATCCTTACTTTAGAGAATGTTGCACAGAAAGTGCCACTCCCACTTCCCCAAACAAGAATCACACAGATGTACAGCACCCCCCACTCTTCAGGAAAAAAAAAAAAAAAACTAAAATCACTAGGTTTAAATAAGCAGAAAACACAATCTGCTTGGAGACTTAACCTCAAACAGATGCTTAAGCTTCTCCAGAAATGATTACATTTCTGGAAAAAAAGAGAGAGACAGAGACGGAAAGAGAGAGAGAGAAAATAATCACCACCAGTTCCATTGCTTTCCACTTCTTTTTAATTAACGGAGTGAAGGATTAGTGTACAGCTATCCGGGATCAAGCGTTCTCCAACGGAAGAATACAAATGTTTTGTGATAAATAATCCCAAAGCGCTCCGTCCGGTGCTCCCCTCGGCGCCTGATATTAACATGCATTACACGGAGCATTAAGCCGGTCTCATCCGCCCCTATCGCCCGGTTCACCTCATTGTCCGACAAAAAGAGAGCCATTACTCTCTCTGAGCTGATGCGCAACAGCCGCCCGACCGTGACCCGTTACTTCTGCCTCGGAAGAGTGTCACAGGATGATGCGTCAAGAAAGGTAATAGAAGGTAATAGAAGGTGTCTAGAAGCTTATTATTATTATTATTATTATTATTATTATTATTATTATTATTATTATTATTATTATTATTATTATTATTATTATTATTATTATTATTATTATTATTATTATTATTTTAGTTCTTTTTAATACTCTTAAAATAGAAGTTCGGGATTCTACAAAATGTTCTCAACTTATCACTTGTGGTGTTGCATCGGCCCACGACGAATAGACGAATCGAGCGGATTTGTTACAATCATTCGTGATCCGATGGCGCCATCATCTGGGGACTGTGCAGAAGTGGAGACGTGAATCCAGTTGAATTCAATTTATAATAATAATAATAATAATAATAATAATAATAATAATAATAATAATAATAATAATAATAATAATAATAATAATAACAACAACAACAACAACAACAACAACAACAACAATAATAATAATATAATAATAATAATAATAATAATAATAATAATAATAATAATAATAATAATAATTGTGATCATACTCAGTATGGTTTCAGGGGTGTCAAACTCCAGTCCTCAAGGGCCGGTGCAACTTTTAGATGTGCCTCTGCTGCACCTCACCTGAATAGAATAATTAGATAATTAGCGAGACTCTGGAGAACTGATCCACATAAAGAGGACGTTATTAAGCCATTTCATTCCAGCGTTTTATACCTTTGGCACATCTAAAACCTGCAGGACACCGGCCTTTGAGGACTGGAGTTTGACATTGTCAGTCCATCCATAATCTAATACTATCCTTGTTGTAGGGTTACAACAGGTGCTAGTGCCCATCACCACTGGGCGAGAAGCAAGACAGGTCATCAGTGGAGACAAACAGAACAAACTGTGCATGTTCAATCTCACACCTAAGGGGAATATAGAGAGATCAATTGACCTAACCGTGAGAGAACCCACACATGCACTGAACAACAAGAAAACTCTGCAAAAAGATGTCTCGATTTCACAGCTGTAAAGCAACAGTTTTACCTACTGAGCCCCTCTGCAGCCCAACAACCAATTCATCAGTTGAGAATATACCACATTTTTAAGATAAAGAGTGACGTTATTTCAATGAGTCCTTGACAATAACCCCAACAGGGTTATTGTTGCTTTTAATGGGGTCCACAGCATACCAGACCCTCTATAGCAAAGAGCATAAGTTTTTGTTTGCTTGTTTGTTTGTTTGTTTTGTTTGTTTGTTTGTTTTTAACCGATACTCACTATTTTTACATCAGACCTACCAGGAGTGGCTTCTGCAAAAAAATGCTTAATTTTAACTTCATCCTACCAAAAGTTCTAGTTAATGTGACTGCCACATTTAACAAGCTCCATCCATCCATCCATCCATCCATCCATCCATCCATCCATCCATCCATCCATCCATCCATCCATCCATCCATCCATCCATCCATCCATCCATCCATCCATCCATCCATCCATCCATCCATCCATCCATCCATCCATGCATCCATCCATCCATCCAGTTTTTCGTAGACCACATTAAAAAAATGTATTTAACAATGATAAACCCCGTATCCTTTATTAATCCGCGATCCTATGGCGCCATCTAGTGGATGTTCATCGATATAATACCGTCCAGTGGGTTTGTTGAAGCAGCTGTATGGCAATATCTTCAACTCCTACTTCACACGGCCAGGGGCTCCTGATGTGTGCTTGTTTGCTCACTCAGGTGGGCCAACAGGAGTCTCTCCAGGACCTTCACAGGATGGGATGTCAGAGCGACAGGTTTAGAGTCGTTAAAGACTGATGGGTGAGTTTTCTTAGTAGCAGAACCAGGCAGGATATCTTCCACAACGGAACCTGCACTAAGGTCAAGCTAAGGTTGAAGAGGGGCTGCAGAATCCCACAGAGATGCCCTGACACCATCTGGACCTGCAGCCTCGTTCTGCTGCATCTCTTCAACTGCTTTGGGGGACATTTTCTGCCATAATTCCAGAGCACACATTTTCAGTCTGAAAGCAGGATTTCAAAATCCCCCCATACCTCCCGCACACAATTGTCTTTTAAAGTGGGAGGAAAACGGAGCAGCAGCAGCTCCTGATTTGGCTGAAGAAAAACTTGTGGAAGAAGAAGAGTTCATGACTCAGGTGGAGGACAAAACCTCTGAGGTTTGACAGGACAGCTGTGGGTCAAAGGAGGGCGGATGTCTGTCTAACTGGGGTCAGGAAAGGAGGATGTTGAGATTGATTCTGAAATAAATCTGATGAAAAATGTATTCAGCTCATTTACCCATCGTAAAAATATTACTTAGTTATCTCCCAGGAAAATTAGTTGACTCATCTGAATGAAATCAAAATTAATGCATGAGTATTTTTCCTGGTTACATTTAAAACGGTATTGAGACAAATTTAACCGGAGCATGTTTGATGACTTTAAGGCCTTTCGCATTACATTTACTTATGGCGCCACCTGTTGGACATTACGCAGTGTAACGGCTATTTATGGAGAATGTACTTCTTCAGGAAACCGGTGTATTAAAATGATTTGTGGATCGAAATTCTAGAAAGAAATCAATGTCTTCTAAATAGTTAATTTGTAATTTGGCAAGGTTGTACTTTTCCTTGTCATTTTCCAGGCGAACAGAGCTTACAGACTGTACTTTTACATTTCCCTCCATACATTTAATTTATATCTTTGTCCGTTTCAATATCGTGGGTGACTATTTTAATCATTTTCACAACATAGAAAGTTAAAAAGTTCAACGGCTTTTTTTTTTTTTTACCGCTGATTTCTGCACATTTTTCAGTTTTGTTTTTGTTCGTTTGTTGTTGTTGTTTTCGGCGAAAGATACCAGGTAGTTTTGGGGAATGCTGCCTTTACATAACATTAATAATATAATAATATAATTTAAAAAATAATAAAAACGTCGGACAGCGCCCGTGGTCGAACCCGCGGCTGTTGGGCCACTGGTGAGAAACTTGAAACGAGCATGTTTGATGTAACCACTGAGCTACGCCGACGTTGGAAGTAAAGCTGGCTCAACATGATAATAAAGCACAACACCACTGAGATCACCGCGGTACCATTGGTGTTTGTTTTTGGACACTTATTTAATTTCTTTCACTTTCTTGGTAAAACATAGAAGAATGAGTGCCGCAGTCATTTCTTTTTGCCCCATTAATTAGACGCGATTGGTTACGAAAGCGTCTCCGCCATTTTGTGAGTGGCAATCCCATTACACAAGGTTTTGGGAAAATAGATTTTAGATCCAAAAGAAACACAAACGTTTAAACCAAACCCATTTTCCAGATATCAAATGCATGTAAATTACCAACGCCAAAAATATAAAACATGACATAAAAATCCCACAACAGCACGTAGAACAAAATTGAAATAGCCTTTATTCTCCCAACGTGGGGAATTAATTTAAATCGGCGATTTATCTGCTGGGCAATTTATTTGCTGGCCGACTTATCGGGTCATCCTTTCGAAGAAGCGATTATGCTGTGTAATGTCCAAAGGGTGGAAAAAATAAAGCATAAATGCAAAATTCAGATTTCATCCCAATCATCCCAGGACACTTCAGAAGGGAAATTAAGTTTCATTATAATTTCAATAAAATATCTTTCAAAGGGTGCTGTAGTCGTCCTACTTGTTATTGTTTTGCTGACATTTTGTATATCTGTATGAAGCAACATTTAGTTTAATAATTTTATTTTCATATGTTTTGTTTTTTATGTCAATTAATTGTACCATGAGTGCATGTTTATCGCATAAGCCCAAATATTAAGTCATGTTTATTCGCATAGCACATTTCAGCAACAAGGTAATTTAAAAGTGAAAAAGGCTGTGATTGCAGTTCAGTGGGGGGATTAGGCTATTTCAGAAATGTTCGTACTGACAAAGAAAATCCGCAAGGTGGAGCCAAAGTCAAACAAAACCCATAACAATATATTCATTTCAAATTCGTCTTCTCTCACACACTAAGACTTGTTTTCACTATCCAGAAAGGGAAAAGGAAGAATCTCAAAACCTTGATTTTGAGATGACTTTGTTAAAATCTTAACAAAGCCGCTGACTTTGTTGAGATTTTAAGTGGTGGTGCATATTTGTGGAGAGAAAAATGCACTTCACAATATTCTCCACCGAATATTTTTGTAGAACCATTTAACTTTCAGTGCAGTTGCAGCTGTCAGCCTTGGAGCATGTTTCTACCAGATCTCCATATCTATAAACTAAAATTGTTACTTATTCTTCTCTGCAGAATTTCAGATAGATTGAATGAATATGTGAAGAGCTTTTTGTTGCTACATTCAGTATCTCAAGAGGATTTTGTTCTAGACTCTGACTGGACTGCATTTTTAATTTTTTGGGCACACATGGTGCTTTGCATGTAGGCCACACAGTTTAATCTTGGTCTTACCTGGACAAAGCACCGTCTTCTGTTTCTTTACTTCTCACCTGGCTTGTACCTTGGACAGCTTATGAAAATCAATATAAGTTTCTTCTTGCCACATATTTATAGTCGTCATATTTATGGAGGGCAAGACTGAAAATTATTCTGTCAACCGAGTCTACCACCTTAACTGCAGCTGCTCTTGTGGCCTTTCAGCTGTTTTTTTCTGATTAATGCTCTTCTTGACAGGCTTGTCAACTTTTTTGAATGATGGACCCAACAGTTCTTCATGAGATGTTCAAAGCAGAGGTATTGTTTCCTAATAATACCTCTGCTTTGAACTTTTCCAAGATGTCATCCCTGACCTGCCTGGTGGGTCACAATGGTATTTGTTCACTAATATTATTTAACAAAAATTTGAAGCAATGTCTATACTGATATTAAAACACATACAGGAATATATGTGCTAACAAGGGGGACTCAGAAGTTAACTGGCTTTTTTGTTTGGAACCTAATTCATCTTTATCCCCCAAATTCAAAATTATTCACCATATTGTGTTGTTTGATCAGACAAAAAAATAGAATGCACCAAGGTTTATGGTTGACACATGACAAAATGCAGAAAACCTTAAAGGAATGACTTTACAAGGCACTTTAGCTTTTTAGGTTTGTATACTGTGATCTTAACATTCTTGCTAAGCTTGTGTGCATCCAGGAGAGTTTTTCAGTGTGTGAAAACCAAGCGATGGATAAAGAGACACGGACTGAGGGATGGGGTGAACAGAAGCCAAAGGGAAATGAGCGGACACAACAAAACACAGAGACGTGATGAAAAGCAGGGTGACTTCCACCTGCAATTAGCTTCACCTCATCACTCCTCAGTTTCCATAATAACCTGCTGAACTTTGTCCAGTGTGTCACCACAAAATCTATCAGAGAAGATACCCTCCAAAAAAAAAAAAAGAAGAGACGAGGGAGTAAGAGGTGAGTTCTCGAGGTCATGCAAGACAAAGAGATACGAACAAGAAATCATGAGGGAGGAAGGCAGGTGAGAGGAGATAAGACGGGGACGACAAAGAAAGGCAGCAGATAAATGTTGATGATACTAGCACAGCGAGCAGTGAGGTGATTGGAAAAAGAATAGTTTGGGATGGGGGGAAGAAGAGGGAGGAAAATAAGAGGCAGAAAGAAGGTTTTCGTCCACATGCTCCTCAGCTGTGTAAACTGAAGGTCTCTGCTGCGTCTCGGATTCCCCAGAAGAAGGGGGATATTTATAGGAAGCTGGCAGAGGCAGTGAATGGGCCCTTGCTCTGTCACACCCACTAATATTATCATTATTACCTTATATTCACAAAAATGGAAAAATGTCAGCAACCCGAGATGCCTCCGGAGACTGTAGACGGTGTCCCACTTGTCTCAGTGTGCTTCTCGTCACGTTCCTGAGAAACATGCCTGTTGGGGAGACGTTGCTTTTCTAACAAAGAGAGAAGAAGAGATACAAATTAGAGAAAACAGAAGCAGTGGGAAAGGCTGGTGTGACCGGTGGACTTCTATGTCATGTGTGTCATGTGGCGATCGGGCAAACCACAATACACCAAGACACGTAGCTTTTCTAGCAAAGAGAGAAGAGATACAAATGAGAGAAAACAGAAGCAGTGGGAAAGGCTGGCATGTATCAACCAGTGGTATACCAAAACCTATTAGAGCTGTCAAAGAATGAAAGATGGAAAAAAAAAAAAAAGACAAAGAAGGAAAGGAGCGAGATGGAGCAGAGCTAGACAGAAACAGACATGAGCACATATTCCACTTCCAGGTTATAAAATTTCCGCAAGTGGCAAACGTGTTCAGACTATACACACACATACAGACACATTGGCATTTAGGTCTACAGCCACATGGTAGCAGATGCAAACCCAGGCACACATGCAGAAACACAAACAGTATGGTAGACATAACAGTAGTGCACGCGCATGCATGCATGCTGGGAAGAGAGGAAATTCCAGAGGGAACAGGTGGGAGTGGCGATAGCAATCTATCAGGATGACTTTGATCTCCTCCATGCCTCTGTCACCGCCGCTGAAAAACTCCTAATGCCTCCAATAAATCAGAATGTGCGTGTCTGTGCTAAAATGTCACCACGCAACTGAAGTACTTTTAACTTGAAAACAATGGTTAATCAACTTAGATATTAAAATGTGCTCACTGTCATTGCATAGAGATTCATAATTATGGATGGTTTAATTGCTTATTTTCACAAATAGAAAAATCAACAAATTACAAACCAGCAACTCAGTTCGTTTATGCATCTAGAAGTGGTAAAAAGAATTTGCTGAATTTCAATCTGCTCATTAACTTATTTAATGCGTATCAATGATTTCGATGATGCCACGCATCAAAATGTAACATTTGTGGCTGGTTTTCTCAATAGTGAAATGTCTGGTGTCGCTATGGCTGTGTATTTTTATGATGCAAAGCACCTTGACCTGCCTTGTTGCTGAAATGTGCAATATAAATGAACTAGACAGACAGACAGACAGACAGACAGACAGACAGATAGACAGATAGACAGATAGATAGATAGATAGATAGATAGATAGATAGATAGATAGATAGATAGATAGATAGATAGATAGATAGATAGATAGATAGATAGATAGATAGATAGATAGATAGATAGATAGATAGATAGATAGATAGATAGATAGATAGATAGATAGATAGATAGATAGATAGATAGATAGATAGATAGATAGATAGATAGATTCCTTTAGTCCCAACACAGCCTCATTAAGTCAATGTAACCAACCTAAGTGCAATCAACCTCTGTAAAACACTGACATTATAATGGCTATTTCTATTTGGATAGTGTTACAAATAGGCACTATCCATTATATAATCACAAATTTGCTGCTTCAATATGATCATGAGTTCACTGTTCTCCAGCGGCCTCCACAGTCACCAGAACTAATTCCAAATCTATTCTGGGATGTGTTCGGAGTGGAAGATTCATGTCATTTCAGACCAGAATTTCCTGGGAATAATTCCTGCTGCACATTGTTGGAAGAACCGAGACAGTTCTAAATGAAAAAAAGGGACTCTAATAATGATAGCAAGGTGTATCTAATAAAATGACTGGTGAGTGAATTTGTTCAATAACACACATGACCTGAAGAGGGCGATGTTGAGACCAGCCACAGGCAGTTGAACCGGGTCATACCTGAAACCTGACAAAAAAACATGATGAGAGTGTTCATTTATTCACTGACGTGAACCAGCAGCGATAATGCTTTCACACCGGATCCTGCACCGATGATCATTGTCTCTTGACTGTCAGCGAGATGATCTGAGATTGGAGGCAGTCAAGAAAAACACGAGGAAGGAAGGGAATGGGAAACAGAGATGTGATGGATGGAACCAAGCCAGTGTCTACTGAGAACAGAAGTCAGAGGTCAAAAGATCTTGTTTGTGGGTATGTGAGCGTGCGAGCATGTTCTCAGGGTGAGCTGACCTTTGGGGAAAATTAAACAATATCACCAAGTAAATGTCTCATCACGTGAAAGTGCACAGGCCGTCCATTACATCAGCCAAAACCATGTGTGTGTGTGTGCTTGTGGTTGTTTGTGTGTGTGTGTGTGGGGGCGAGTGCCAGGGTGAGATGAGTGTGGAGAGCCCCTGCCTTAGGGGACGGCGCAACAGCTGACTGACAAGCTGCAGGAACATGATCGTGCCTGCAGAAATCTTTCTCAAAGCGCATCTTATTAATAACTGTTTTTTCAAAATATTTTATCCTCTCATTCTTCTCTTACTAGTTTGTTTCATTGCCTGCAACCTACTCCCAACTCCATCCCTCCTTCACCTACCTTTCTACTTCTCCGGAAAATACTGGGAGGTGGGCTTGTGTTATGACACTCTGGTATTGAGCAACATAAAACTCATGAATGGAGGAAAATATTTGCACATAAACACATTGGTCAGCTCGTAAACCGTGCTACATGGGCAAAACATGAACAACACAACATGCAGGGAGAGAGAAAAAAAAAATGACGAAAACTGTTTGCAGAAATTATTCATTTCCCTTCCTTTTTTATTTTCCCTGTGCTCACTGTATACCCCTCCCATTCCCTTGTTTCCCTCATTCTCTCTCACTTATTTCCTTTTGCACATTTCATTTCTTTTTGCATACCTCCAGACTATCATACCTCCAGACACACACAGCGAACCTCGCAGCTTCTAAAACAACTCGCCTTCCCCCCATTTCTAAATCTCTCCCCATTTTCTCTTTCTTTCTCTCCACCTCATTCCCGCCCTCCCCTCACTACCTGACATTGTGGCTCAATGCCCAATGAGTCACACCTCTGCTAAAATCATCAGAGATGGAAGGAGGAGGGAGCAAAAGAAAGAAATTGTCAGGGAGAGAGAAAAAAGTATGTTAGAGTGAAAAATATAGAAAATAAAAAATGGGAGGAGAGAACGTTAGGGAGGCAGAAAGAGAGAGTCTCTAAGGAGAGAAAGGAGCATAGAGTGCATTTAACTTTTTGACTCCGGTAGTCAGTCTGTGCATGTCAGTAACAGTTAGTCTGTGGACAAACAACACTCTCTGTTCCGACATACACATGCGTGCTCCAATATGCATGCACGGAAAGCCATATGCAAACATAGCTGCTCAGTGACATTGTGCATAAGCCCACCTGCGTCCTCTGCAGTCACATGCACGCTCAATTTTAGCAATGAAAGTGCAAACAAACCCAGAGTTCAACGTGCGGCTGTAGCCCTGCCTCCCGAACATCAGCCTCCCCCCACCCTCTCTACCAGTTACCCCGGGATACCACACAAACACTCCCTGTTGGGCAACACTGGGAGTTAAGAGAGGACGCACATGGGTCGCACACCTCCCCAAAGCCCCGTGAGTTTGAGACCAATTGCATTTGTGGATGTGTGCAAGTGGGCTCTGCGTATGTTGGGCAGCCAAATTCTTTTTTCTATAAGGGGCTATGTGTTTTTCACAATCCATTTCCTGGCCGGATGATAGAGATGCATGAAAGATTTGCTGTAATGGTGGCACAGGAGGTGTAAAACCTTCAAGAATCAAAGAGGACATGAAGGTAGATCAGCTCAGAAAGTGTAGAAAAAGTCCTTACAGAGTCGCTGGTGAGAAGAAGTTTTGTTTACTTCAGTACGTTTCACTTGTTCTGTGATTTACTCAAATGTCCCTTATCCCTGAACTGTGAACTTGGCTTGCCTGTCACAGAGGGGGCGCTGGCTTTAACGAGGCTTATGTTTTATGAACCCTGAGGGATCCCAGCAAGCTGTGTGGATGCTGCAGCGTGCCACGTGCCTGTCATCGTTCAGCACTGCTGTTTTTGAACACATCTCTACTTTGTACTTCTGAGAAAATGTTCTTTTTTTTTCTTTTATTCTCTCTGTTGGTAATTCAGAAGGTTTGTACCGTAAATCATTTAGGTTTTCTTTGTTAGATCCGCAGGTTGTCTTATCAACACATTTCCAGATGGGAGGAAGTCGACTTGGTTTCAGATTGTCTTTGTGTTTGGCTTTCAGGGATTCGTTTAGATTTTAAGGAAACTGAAAGACTTTAGCTGAAAGCTGTTTAGTACGTCTACAAATGATACAATCAATTCTGCTTTGATGGGGTCAATCCTATCTGAAGCTCTGGGTTTAGGAAGCGCAACAGGCTTTTACCCAAAGCCCCAGTGTTTTCAAAGCCATACCAGCCAGCCGCAGCGCTCCGTTCGCCCTTTGTGCTGAACACACCAGACAAAACCTTGGAAGGCATCCACTGCAGAGCACATTCCCAGAGTACTTCTTTTTTCTTCTTTTTACAAGTGTGGGATGGGGTCTAACAACAATTACGGTAAAATGTGACTAATATGTCGCAGACACACTGGTGTATGTATGTGTGCGTGTGTGTGTGTGTTTTTTCTGACCTGCTCTTTCTCTTTTCCATCCACTCCTCTCTTCTTGAAAATTCTTCCCTCTCACTTCAAACCCCTGTAATTACAAACAAAAGCGCTGACTCCTCTCCAGCTGAAACAATGATAATGATGGAGAGTCGAACATATGTGTGTGTGTGTCTTCATCAAAGCGGCGCTGACGTTGATGGGTGTAGAGAAATGTGTGGAGGACAGTAAGGATTAACACAATCTGGGCACACGGCCCCGTCACTGAGAGAAATGGTGTGTGTGCATATGTTGACTCTGGTCTTGATAGCAACGATCCAACACACAGCTGCTCTCTGAGCTTGGCATTTAAATGAGGCAAGCAGACAGTTGGAATAAATGGGACGCAGGCTGAGGCGGAGGAATCGGAAAGGTTTAAAGAATAGAGAAGCAGGTTGCTCTTAAACATGAGCTCTAAAAAACAGAAGCTCTAAGAAAACAGAAAACAGTAGAATCTCTGAAGGCACAGAAAATAAAAGTCATAATTTTTCCTAATAAAAATCGAACATGCTTTAGGTTCAGTAAAACATTTGTGTTACAGTTTATCTGGGCTGCATAAATGGATGGTTGAGAGGTAGAGTGTGTACTCCCTGGTTGTGTTTGGAGCAGGCCCAAGCCAGAGGAGCTCAAAGCGCTGAATGTCATCATCAGAGCTGTCGGAGAGCCAAGCAGTAATCACACCCAGATCACCTAAACGCTCACGCCAACTTACAACACCAGTCACTCCAGAGTGGTGTGTGTGTGTGAGACAGAGACAGAGAGAGAGAGAGAGAGAGAGAGAGAGAGAGAGAGAGAGAGAGAGAGAGAGCATTGGTGGAGTGAAAGAAAGAAGAAGAAGAAAAAAAACGACAAGAAGTACATGTCCATGCAGCAAGAATGCATTCAATGTTAGTGTGAAAAAAGCATGTGCGCGGACAAGCTATGTGGTCATAGAGCAGGCACTGGGAGGGAGGAACCGCTCGAGATGTGTGGAGAAGAGGGTGTATTTTTCTCTCCTCTTTCTTCCTCCCTCGCTCCATGTCAGTCTCATATCCCACCCCTCTATTTTCCATTTTTACATGGAGCTCCAGATGTGAAGGGAGTGAAATATTAAATTACCAAAATGGGCTTGTTTCTGCACTTTGGCTACATCAAAAACAACCCAGCCTGTGCTCTTTCCTGACCTTACACACACACTCAAGCACATTCACACTTTCTGATAATATTTTAAAGTGTGCTTGATCATTTGCTAAAGGAAAATGGACAAATTCATCACTGTTCCCCGGTCATTACTGACTGTGCTTGGAGTTGCTGCCTTCAGTTTTGCTATATTTTTTATTTTTGAAACTACTAAGGCGTTCTCCAGGCCCACTAGATCCCCATGAGTTACTGGCCTTTTTTGCACATGTTGTTGCTTGGTCTGCCACTCGGTGGCAGCGTCAGGAATATGTGCGGCAATACGAAATGTTTGCAGGGCATAGTTGGTCATATGTTATTATTTGTGCATTTGTTTGTTTGTTTTACTCGCTTTATTTCCTGAACCTTCTGAAGTTGTGGTGAAAGAACTGGGTTATAGGGTGCAACTGGGTGCTATGGATAATGACCAGCATTAAGTGAAGCCACTAAATGTGCTTTTAAATCCCGTGTTGTGGTTCATCTTTTCTTTGCTGACTAATTAATGTAAGGTCCAAGACATTGTATAACCACTGTTATTCTTTCTGCAACGCTTACTTCTGAAACTTCTGGAACTCTATTTTAATTCCTAAAACTCTTTAGATTCAACATTAAAATATTTGTTTTCACGCTGCTTGATTAGCATTTTAGTCAAGGCTAATAGTCCAGTTAAAAAAATTTGCATTTTAAGCTAGCAGGAATTTTAAAAAGAAGCAAAAACCAAATAAACTGTGACCTTACAATAACAATTTAACACCATACTAATTTCTCAATAAAGTCCTCATTTTGCTCTAAATGAAACCAAACAACACTTGTCCTTTTATTAAATGAAAAGCAAAACCAATCTTCCCCACATTTTCTCACATCACCCACAAAGATCACTCAATTTTAATAGAATTTTTTTTATTGTCCCTTTTCAGATATAAATTAGAAAAGTCTGGTTTACTAATATAATTGTGAAGTGAAAATTATGCTTTTCATAATTTTTACAAATAAATTTCTATGTTCTTCCCAGCTCCCTTCCAGTTGTCCACCTTCTTCCTTCTCTTTTCATTTGTTCTCCTCACTCTTGGTCATGTCCTTATATAGATCCTAATCAAAGCATTTAAGAGGAAATTGTGGAATTTCTAAAGGCCTACATGCACACCAGATACGTGTTTGCATCAGATGGAAAAAAGTTAGATCCATTGTTAAAATAAATGAACCATTGCTAAAAGAAAAAAAAATCAGCTTGTTGTTATTTTGTGCCAAAATATATTTAATTGTTGACCTCTGGTTCTTTCTGTGCTCTCTTAAACTGATGCCTCCAGCAACGACCTCTTTTAAAAGCAGGGTGTATAAAGTATCTTTTACATATTTTATATAATACATAAAACAATATGATTTTCATATTTTATAAGAAATATGAAAAACATATATTTTTAAATAAAAAGGTACATGCTGCACCTTTGAATTGAAATCACATAATGACGTAAGTATAAACAATATCAAATTGTAAAAGGATTTGTCTATGTGAACAGTTTTTCTTTGTCTGCTGTCGACTTCCCTTACACGCTTTATCTTGAAGAAGAACTCATTGTTTTCTTTTACCTTTCTCAATTCTGCACCTTACTAATATGTTTTATCACTGTTTGAAATGTATTAAAGCAAGAATATCGTTTGTTGAAATTCCAGCCCAGTGAGCAAAGGGACACTGGGCTCCCTGATGGTGACCTTCCACCTTAGTAAACATTATACATTGTCTTTAATGTGTTCATCGTTTTCTGTCCCGTGTGTCTCTGAGTTTCCCTGTGATGGATTGGCAACCTGCCCAGGGTGTATATTTCCTCTTGCCCATTGGAGATGGGCGCTGACAAGACTCTTCAAGGACTAGGTGAGTATAGATTTCAGTAAACATGTATTAATTTAAACAGGGCGGCACATTATTGTTTAGTACTCAGGCTTAACAGAATGAACCAAAAATCAAGAAAAAGAAAAACATTGGAGGTAACATGTAACAACAAAAACAGCAAAGATTTAAATCAGTTTAATTTAGCATTTTGTTTGAAACAAACAAATTCTGTCTGGTGTAAAATGACCCAGTTATGTTTGATTTGATATTTTGTTCATATCAAAAATCACAAAAAAAAAAAAAACTTCAGAAGAGTAATTTAGCATAGCACAAATATAAAGCAGAGCAGCACGTAATTTGTTAACCAGTTAATGGTAAAGAGCAGTAGCTCTATTCTCACAGAATGTACAAATTATTTGTATTTTGTTTGTTGGGGGGGGGTTTCTCTAGAGAGAACCTAAAATGCTGCTACATAAACAGAGGAGGAAGCATCTTCAGTGCTTTTGTAACTGCAGTCAACACAACAGGGCAATTTAAGAACGGCAACTTCCTTCTTTTCTTCAAAATAAAAGTCCATAGCAGTAATACTGAGTGTCAACCATTAAGCACACACATAGCTCAATCCATGTGTTGCCGTTTATTGAAGATGGGAGCTTAAATTAACAACATGTGCCTCTAGTTAGCCATCTAACTTGTTAAGTTGGAAATACAAGCAGTTAAATCTGCAGCATTGCATTGAAAACAGCATCTTCTTTTGTAACTAATTTGAGCTTGCACTTTCTTCACCAAATTACGTGCAGACAGCTAATTGTTATCACATTGGGAAACAGACTTAAGTTTCAATATCACACCATCTCCCTCAAGATCTTGTTAAAGCCCTAGTAAAAACAAATCCACTTTACATTTTTAAAGTAAAGTTTAAAAATGTTAATGCAACATATGCATTTTGACATCATGCATCTGCTTCTGAATACACTCAGGAGTTGTCTCAATGACAAACCTAAATGGCATCATGGATGCCACTTAGGCAAAAGGTAAGCAACAGCCTTTTAATGGCATTATGTCGGAAGCTAACCTGCTACACACCATTACAATGTTACAACATCCTTAAATTCACAGTCTGCACATATTGTTCTGAAGGCCTAGCCCCCCACATTCTTCCTTCTTAAACCCTGTGAAATCCAGGGGATCCACACGACCTATTGATTGAGTGTAGAAAACCTGATAGGGGTTTAGGATCACAGCAGCGTTAACAGACTGTCAAACACTAAGCAATGAGCACCTCAGCAGCAGGACAGAGGAGAGCAATGTGCCTGAGTCGGGGCGTTTGCGTGGCTGCGCACGGTATATTTGAAAGGGCGAGCGAGGAATGAGTGTGTATGTTATGTGTGTATGGGAGTGGAGTGTGCGCATACGTCTGCGTGTGTGTGAGAGTGTGTGTGAGGGCTACCCTGCTCAGGGCATTGACTGAATTGTTTCCACATGTGTCTTAACACAGAGTTCTGGGCGGGTTTGGCGGACAGGGGAGGAGAGGGGGCTGCTGTAGTTGGTGTTGAGGGGGGGTGGGTCAGGTTTCAGAGCACCGTGCAACACATCTGGGCCGCAAGAACAGAATTACCGTTCCCACGACTAAGAAGACATAGCCTAAACAAAATTACATACGTGTACTTGCACCTTGATGAACCACTGGTGGTACTCCAGGATCTGTGATTTATTTGCAGGCATCACGAATACCCTTTTCACCATAAACATCCCTGCAACACGAAACATGCGCACAGACACAGTCAGCTGCCACACATATTGCACAACGAGTCGCACAGTTTGTCATTTAAGCCGTGTGAGCACAGGTTTACTGTATCATGGTCTGCTGCTTTTTAACCCTGCAGCACATTGTCATGCTGTTGCCACATAAACACACCAAATGCACACAGAAACTCAAACACCACTTCTTCCCTGGCACAGCTGTCTTGAATGCAGCGGGCACACGGCTGTTTCACTGGCACAGCATGTGGAAGGAAAATCTGAATGTGTTCTTACTAATCAGTCCTCCATTCCACCCAGAGACAGAGAGAGATGAGGTGGGACAAGGAGAAGCGAAGGACTGCGCGACCTGCGCAGCAGGTGTTGGAAAGCAAGGAGACCGAAGACAATGTGAGTGTCGGAATGAAAGTAGAAGAAGAAAGACTGAGTGACAGAGCTAGATAAAAGCAGGTTAGAGGTGAATGGATAAGGAGAGAGGGTGGGGGAGAGGAAAAAAAGTCAGGAGTGAGATGGGATAAATGGGGGCATGCCAGTTCCATAAATGTTTAATTGCCAGCAGGTTTATTCATGTTAAGTAAAAAGAGGGAGCTCAGGGGGGAAAAAAAAGAGAGAAGTTAAACAGTGCAAAATCTGTCTAGCGCCCTTAAATCTAATTTACACAACAGAGAGGAAAGAGGGCAAAAACAGGGGAAGGAAGAGGAAGAAAGAGAAAAGGAGAGGGAGAAAAATGCTAATTGGCTACAGTTGGTCTCGTCTGGCTTGAGATGAAAGAGGAAGAAAGGACAGAAAACGAGGAAGCAGGAGGGAGGAACAATTGTACAAGGAGAAGAGTAAAGGAGGTGAATTGATGGGTGGATGAGTTTCATTTCTTTCTTTACGACCTTTTCATCTTTTCCCCTTTGTTATTATACCTTATAGTTGTCTTAAAAATACAATTGGAAAAGTTGATGAATAAAGTAATGAATGAATGTAACAAGAAATAGAAGTGAAAATCTAAGGAACTATGGCATCATGCATTCAATAGGTTTTAAATTAACTGTCCTGATTCGGCAGTTAATTTAAAACCATATTCATCTCAGAAAAATCAGAATCAAAACCTGTGATACGTGCCTTAAAGGAGGAATAATCACACACACACACACACACACACACACACACACACACACACACACACACACACACACACACACACACACACACACACACACACCACAACACGTTTTTCTGCTGCAGCACTTCTGCTCCATTCAGAAGCGGATGATCAAAAGTTCTGATATTGGTAATCACTTTAATCTGGATCGCAGAGAATAAAACGCTGTGAAATATTCAAAGTGTACTGCTTTAAATCTTTTGAAACGACTTCAATGATAGTCTACTCTTTCTCTTCATATTCATAGTCAGGGCGGATTTTATCAGTGTATTTGTACCCAAAAGTTTCTATGCAAAAAAAACAGAATCCCTGCCAATTAATTTAGAATTAACTGAAAATATGAGCTGTAGAAGAGGATTAAGTAGGAGATGACTGAAATAAAATGCTGGGGATATTCAACTATTGAGAAATGTAATGCGTCCTCCCCCCACCAAGAACATCTTTTGTTCAGAATGTGAAAAGTCCCTGCCTTGGCTCATTTTTGGATAGGTTTCTACTTGTTTTTGTCTGATTTGGCCCTGGTTCCAGCAGTGGAAACTACACCTAAAACCAACTCTGATTCCTGAAGTGGAAATGCACTTTATGTTTTGATCTAAAATAGCCCATTGCAGGTTTTGTTAAGTGTTACTTCCCCTCTCTTTTCTGTTTTAGCCCCCTTCTACAAGCCTTTTACAGCTTTTAACAGGTTTTCTTCCAGTATTATCCTGAACCCAGCTCCATCCATCTTCCCTTACACTCTGGCTCGCTTCGCTGTCTGTGCAGAAGAAAAGCATCCTGCCAGTACGATGTTAAAACACCCTGGTGATGGTGCACAGGAGGATATGCAATGTCAGTTTTCCTCTTCACCAACAAGTTCAATTTTAGTTATCTGACCACAGCACATTATTCCGTATTTATTATGTCAAATCAAAAACGGGACATATTTTGGTTTGGCTGTCTTCTAGTCAGTCTTTTATGTACATCAACTTTCTTGGGCAGATCATCTGTTGGATTAATGGATGGACTTTGACTAGACCATTCTAACAATCCACAACTTTGATTCCCAGGCAGGATCCGCTGAATATTTTAAGTATTTCTGTTCTTCCACAAGGTTCATTTAAATAAATGGGTGATTGATAGGCTTCTATAGTGCTTGATGGCATACTAAGGAGGTAATGTAAACATTTGAATTAGTTATGCTGCTGCAGGGACATCTAGAACATACAGTAACCCTTGAAGACCGGATCAAAACCATTTCATTTTACCTTGCCATGTGTTTCAAGGCCTGTCCTGGGTGTACCGTGCCTCTCACCCAATGCTTACTTGAGATGGGCCGTATCCAACCGCGTGACCCTACGCAGGGTTGAGATATGCTGACTTATCCCACCTGACACCAACTGGATTGCAAAATAAATACCAGACAAATATCCAGTCTTTCATAGTGCTAATATAAAAGTCATTGCACAACTGGCAATTTTCAGTCGCACCGCCAATTTGAGAAAAGACTGCATTTCATCATTCCAGTTGTGTTTAAACAGAAGCAGAGTTTTCCCAGTCATTGCAAGCATCATTTGCTAATGAGTCAGATTGGACTTTCCAAGCAGTGCAGAGGTTGTGGGACTGTCTGCTACTAGTGCAGAGACACTGGAAACAGTCAAAAGACAGTCCTTCCTGGATTATACAACTCCTAACTTCAGCTGCTGCACAAAAGGTTAAAAATCCATTTGGGGTCTTGTTCGTCTCATATTCTCTCTGTTAACGTTCACATTCTCTTTCCGTCTCACCCCATTTTGACTTGCCTCTCTGTTTTCTTTGTCTTCATCTCCTGTTTCATCACAGTTTACACCTTGTTCTCCTTTTGTTTTCACTAAAACCTATTCTTGTAGTTTTTTTTTGTTTGTTCTCTTTACGCTTATGAGTCACACGTCAGGAACACAGCACCCGACGTCCCAAAGACACACATAACATGACAGCTTTGTCCAGGCAAAGGTCAGTGTGTTTCTATGGCTCGATGAGCCTGAAGTTGTGTGTTTTTATGGCCTAACAAAAGTTAGGGACATTCTTAAAACGTCTGTCTCCATGTCTTTCTCCCTCTGTAACGCAGATGTTTTCAGGCTAATGCGGCATCTGTGCTTTGTTAGACATATTACCGTTACGCAAGAATCTAGAATGAAGAACAACAACACTTGCTAAATATGCTGTTTATTGACATTAAAACTGCATCCAATTGTGACCATAAACTCAGGTTGAAACCCCTTAATTCTGATAAATCGCGATAACAAAGCAAAGGTAAATAAAAGGAGGCCATTGGTGGAGGATTTGCTTTTGTGCGGATCAGACTAGTTTTGGACTGGGACCAGAACCAGGCAGGGAAAAGCAGTTCAGGGGGTTGTTCTTCATGCTGGGGATCTGCTCAGAAGCATTCTCTCTGCGTGTTTTTGTATTTAGCATGATTTAGTCAGCGTCCGATTTACAAACATTTCACCCCACCGCCATGCGGTTTCATTTTTCATTTAGTTGCTGCCCAAGGCCATGTCCCAGATCAGAGACAGCCACACATCACACTGCTGCCGTCTGCTCCACAGCAAGGCACTTCCCTCCTTGTTGTCTGGTCTGGTCACAGGAGATGAAGACCTGCCCATGACCCCTAAAACTTCAAATACGCACGTACATTCTTGCACGTTTCTATATGCATGCTCACACACAAGCCTATGCTGTGAGCAGACACATTTTTTTGACTTCCTTGAGCTCACAAACACACGTAAAGGAGATGCAGACAGAGCACACACACACAGACAACATGCGGAACAAGCCCGTCTAATGCCACTAATGCGAGTAAAGTCTGTAGGGGCAGACAGGTATAACACAGCAGCCATCAAAAACACAGAACAAAGACATTAAACACACTTCAGTGCACAGTTATGTATTTAGTGAGATTTAGCTGAAACACACATTGCAACAGCTCCACACACACTGAAATACATAACCTGCCCATTGAAACACAAAGATGCTCGAACCAACTGCTGCCTAAAACGAAGTAGAAACACACCAAAAATGTGCACGCCCAATGCAGATACAAGCATCTGCACACAAACACACACCTGTGGTTTCAGGCCCGATCACAAGAACTCTTTATTCTTCAAGCTGTCTGCCTCACTTAGAGTGAGCGGCGCTTGTGAAGAGGACCTGACAGAAAGAGAAAACACACACATCCACACGCTCCGCGATGAGTACATTGCTGCACCAGAAGACCTGACTAAGCTGAATTTCCCCCTGCTCCCCTTTCCTATTTTCCATCTGCCTCAGCATAGGAGAACCTGCCCAGGGAAAAATAATGCCCACCATATACGCGCCACTCTTCACTTTCTCAACTCTTTGTGTGACATTTGAATAAATGTATAGATCTAAAAGAACAAACTACTAATCTGTACACTATCCCACGGTTCCCTCTGTTTTCTGGTCATAGTTCTTATTTCAAATCAGACTCTTTGTCTACTTTTTCCCCAAAATTTTCCAAACTCAAAGCTTATCTCAAAACTCCGCCTTTTCGTTCCTTTTATCATTTATGTGGTGCAGTGCGGTTGACCAACATCCAGGGAAAGACAAGTGCAGGAGTTCTGGCCAAACTTGCCTGCTTCGCTGCCCAAATTATATGGGACAGTCCCAATTACCCTGTGGCCAACCAAGGCATT
Organism: Poeciliopsis prolifica; assembly: GCF_027474105.1. Lineage (NCBI taxonomy): Eukaryota > Metazoa > Chordata > Actinopteri > Cyprinodontiformes > Poeciliidae > Poeciliopsis > Poeciliopsis prolifica. Next base: position 10,790,648 of record NW_026562384.1, on the reverse strand, counting down.
TCCTGGGTTAGCACTGGTGATGCATGCCCCCCCCTTCCTTTTACTGTGGTTACAGGGGGTGTCATTAGACGCTTGTTTTACTGCAACCCCAAGAACGTGCCCGCCGGCCGCATCCACGCCACGAGAAACACAACTGCAACGTTCCAATAACTTTGCTGTGCCTGATGGATGACAAATGGGAGAGCTGCTGGGGTAATACTGCTGTTAGTTGTAAATTCCTGCTGGCTAACAAGGAGAGAGAGAAAATGGAACATTTCAAGGAAAATGACAAATGCAGCACAGGCTGTTGTGATTTCTGGGGGGGGGGAATTAAAAGCTCTTACAGACTCATTCAAGAAATGAAAATATTGAAAAGTTCATTTGTTACAGGAATTTTATCACAAAGCAAAACACATCACATTACACACAGTATGACGTTTGAAAACCTTTATTTCTGTTAATTATGACATTTAAAATTATGGAATTTCATCAGACTAATAAAACAGTTATTTTAAAAAAACAAAAGTATGGGTTTAATGAAAAATATGTTTTGTACCTGCTTAACGGTTGTTATTTTAAAATAGTATATTCAATTTGTCTAACTGTTACATGTTACATATCAGTTTATTGAATATGACTATAGGATTAAATGAACTCAGATTTCACAGAGTTTGTAGAAATATTGATTTTAAAATAACAGCGACGGTGGTAAGAGTTCATTCAATCTGTCTCAGTTGTTGCGTGTTTGGGTGAGACTCTTCACTCGCCTTGTCTGCTGGTTGGTGGTAGATGGGAGCCTCACTTCTATCAGACTGCCCCAGCCTCTCCGTAGATCACGGTTGCATGAGGAGGATGTAATTCAGTTACTTGATAATGTTGTGTAAAACCAGAGACACACCTGGAAGCTCCACACTGCACATTAGCGATTCAGAGAGGGGCACTGTGAACAATTGTACACCACACTTTTCTGCTTTTGATTTGCAAAACACTTTGGAAACCTCATAAAATTCCAATAAAATACATTGAAGTTAGTAGCTGGGACACAATGTGAAAATGTTCAAGGGACTGAAATGGTGTTCTCAGTCACTGGAAGAGAATGTGTTATTTCTCTTTCAGTATTTCTTAAAAAAATAAAGGTAAATAGAAACAATACATCCTTCTGACTTTCTCACATGAGTGAATAATGTGTTATTAACTACCCAGCCAAACGGGACTGATTAAAACAACCATAGACCGTATACAGTGAGGTTTCAAAATCGTCAAAACATGAGCTGTTCTCTATGATTTCTTAGCAAATAAGACCTGTTTAATAATAATAAGATGTATGATAAAAGTCGATATCTACCCATTGACTTTTAACCTAACTAAATACAGCAAGCATTTTCAAAGAAAGAGGGACTCTACTCCTGTTCTTATAAAAATACTTTTGTTTTAATTTTTTTTTTAATTGAACCAAAAAAAATCACAAATTGGATACATTTCCTTTAAAAAAGCAAATGTGCATTACCATAATGAAGTTTTGTATACATTGATCTATACATACATTTTTTTCCAAAATCTGTTTATTTAACATGCTTAGTTTATTATTGAACAGTTATTTAAAATGTCACCACAATATAATTCATGAAATTTTAGTTTAAAAAAAAAAAGATATATTTTTGGCTCATGAGTGATTTTCACTCAACTTTTTATGGCCCACATGACAAAAACTGTGGACATCACAGATGTACAGCGTGTCACGAAAGAAGCATCTTAATAAGGTTTTATCAGACAAAAGTGTGATAATATTTGAACCAATGGTTGGTCACAAGAGAAAAAAAGCGGTACTTGCTCTGGAATACTGTTACATGCTGGTAAGTGAAAAGTGGAGCAATTAAGTGATTTTATTGTGGAGATTACTAAAAATGTCTAAAACCTGCCCAGGGAATGAACTTATTTGTTGTATTAGCAAAACCAAGTCAACAGTCTGTGACTATAATAAAATTGTCAAAGAGATCCAATGTTCTCAGGACTTGTTATTCATTTCAGATGCCCTGAATTTAAAATGATTTCATGGATCAGCATAGAAAACTCCATTCTTACGTCATGGACACTTCATCCTATAGTCTGGCGTGAAGATGGACCACCTGCAAGTAGTTTAAAAGCAGGAGTCTATGATGGTATGAGGATGCATTGATTAGTGCATAGAGAATAAGTGAGAAGGCAGCTCACTAAGCTGCACATCTGTGAACACTGAACAATAAAGTCAGAATTTGTTGGAACATATGTCACCATCTTTTCCACGTGAGGCCATGCTTATTTAATCAACATAATGCCAAACCACATTCTGCACAAATTACCACAGCAGGAATACATAGTGGAAGAGATCACATGCTAGGTATCAGAAAGTCGTTACTGTTGTAGCAGCAGATGTTTCGTTATCCAACACAGTATTTCTTACTGAAATAGAAAAAATGAGCACAAACAGCTTGGCAATAATCATCTTAATATTCGCTTACCTGGGCAATGACAAAATTAGCTTACATGGGCGAGTTCTACTTTGGAAACCAGAACCAACCCTCTTTATCAGCTTGTTGAGCTTTTTTAGGTCTCTGCCTTTTATCCTACTGACCCCCAACAGATGACGGCAGAAGAGATATCACTCTTGACAGACTCATAGAAGACATACATCATCTTGCTCCAAACCTTGAAGGACCTAAGCTTCTTTAAGAAGTACAGTGTGCTCTGATCCTTTTCGTAGACGTCTTTACTGTTGATTCTCCATTCCAGTCTCTCGTCCAGATGAATCCCAAGGTATTTATTTTAATACAGCACCTCCACTTCTTCTTCCATGATGGAAATAGTGTTTGACCTAACCATGTTTCTCCTGAAATCTACAAAAATCTTTGTTTTGTCCACATTCAAGATGAGAGCATTGTTTCCACGCTATGCCACAAAGCGGTCCAACAAGTCTGTGCACTCAGCTTTTTGACCTTTTCTGATGCACTCAACGCAGAGTCCCAAGGGTCAGGTCCATGTCACAATTCTACTCAGGGGTTAAACACACCATCATGTGAAACAAGTGGGAGGTAGCATAAAAGTTTTTTATTATTATTTTTTTTAGTACGGAAAGAAAAACTGGTTAGTTTATGTGAAGATGGAGACAGCTACACAGACTAACAGAAGAACTTGTTGAAGGATGCATCTCCATAGCCAGTACTATGTGTGAATAAATCTGGGATTCTGTCAGATATATATTTTTTCTGTTGTAAATGATTGTTACATTTTCCTTTATTGATCCACAATATAAAATCCTCGTAAAATATAATAAAAAGTTTCCGGTTGCACATGCTGGTTCAATGGGGATATGAATACTTTGTATACATTGATCTATACATGGCCGTGCTCGTTACATAAACCGAATGTTCTTGTTTCAAAATTAAGAATCAAAGGAGGGGAAAGAGAAACCAAGATGAATCTTTGTGGAAAAAAAATAATACAAAAAAGCTTTAACGGCAAAGGTTACGAGACTGACGCACAGAGCAGGATGAGGGTTTGGAGGGTGTTGGCGAGAGGTAGAGTGACGTAATGGGTGACAGAAGAGAAGGATTAGCTGAACGACAGAGATGAAGGGATGCTCTTTTGTGTCGTCCTTCCTCACCCTCACGCCGTCCATCATTCACTTGGAGCATCGCGGCAGAGCGCGTGGCAGACGCAGCGTGCCAGCTGTGCGCAAGTGCATGCTTGTGCAATCAATTTGTTTGCATACATTTCAAAGTCTGTTTATGCACGTGTTGCATTGTAGGTATTAATATTTCTTCTGTCATTCTGTCAGCATTAATACGCACCATGTGTCTCTGTAAAAGTGCTCATGTATGTATAAAGTGTGTGTTTTCGGAGTCTACTCCGAGTTGCCCATCTGGTGCTGCTATGCTGAGCCGCTCAGCCAGCTCTCTAATAGCTCCAATAAGCCTGTGGTTTGCTGCTTTGTACACACATACGTACACAGTTATGTACACATTGGCACACAAATGTGCTCACACACATGCTTGACACAAACCTTTACACACATTCTCATCGAGCTGTTATTCTTCTTCCAAGAGAAAGAGGCCGAAAAATGACCATTTATTTACTTTGAGCTTTGGGGCTACAGCACCACAGCCCGCCTGTTCCATAAAAAATAAGGCAGAAGGAGTCAGAGGGTGAAAAGGAGTATGGAGTAGGAAGGCAAAGGTAAGTGATAAAAAGAGGAAGCCAAGAGGACGAGCCTGAAACAGGCAACAAGCTGGCACTGTGAAATGGGTGTGAAGTTGCGGACCTGCAGTTTGGTCCAGATCAGAGTTCAGTTTTGCTACAGTCTCACTTGGGCCCCCGTTTCTGGAGTTGGAACAAGCAGAGAAACAAACGCAAAGCATGGGGAGAGATGGAATTCACATCAAGCTCCTGAAAACACATAATTCAAATGCTTCACACACATTATCTATCAGCTGATTTTCGTCCATGTTTAGCTGTGTCTGATAAGACAAATTTAGGCTCACCTTAAGAATTTCAAGTATTTTGAAGCATATTTATGTTTGTATAGGTCTGCTGGAGCGATCATGCTGCCCTGCACAGCCTGCTCCTGGCCCAGCTGTCGGGGCTTCATTCAGTAGTGGAGTGTCTTTCCAGCTTGCGGGACCGCAGCGGGTCCAGATCCAACAAACTGAGAACTTATTTACATTCTGGGGGAAAATACGCCTTTTCAAATGTGCCTAACAAGTGCTTTCTCGCCAGAAAAATATTCCTACACTTGTAAACAGGACAAATTGTCAACTTTACTTTGACGTGATTTCTCTGGATGTGGTGGATTATGCTCGGATTCAAAGCTGGGTTGTTCCAGTTTATCCAACAAAACAGGTCTCTCTTCAACAAGATGTTTATTTGAACCCTACTGGGAAAAGCCAGGTGTTGCCAGTGTACACAGGGACTAATGTGGTTTAGGGAGTTTGCTTCAGCGTACAGACTACAGGTGCTTTTAGGAGTACAGCAGCACACAGGCGATAAGGTGCTGAGATGGGAGGTGAGCATGTGTGTACCGAAATGCAACATGCTGTGGGTCAGCGCAAGGATACAATCGGCCAGATTGAGTGACGAACTGACGGACGGGGCCAAGGTTGCCACAGTTACCTGCTTTCTTCTACTTTTGCCTCTCCTGCTCTTTTTCATCCTTTTCAATTCCTGCCCTGCCTTCTGTTAATCTGTTCCAGAGCATTGTGATCGCATGGAAAAAAAACATAGCAAGTGCACATATTTCCCCCTTAGCCAAGAGCGAAAAAAAACATACACGGGGGCGGAGAGGGGTGAGGCACGGGGGTCTGGGTGTGTGATGGGAGAGAGAGAGAGAGAAAGAGAGAGAGTGAAGAAAAAAAATAAAAGCGAAATAAACTGTTTATTCAAAGGCAGCGCTGAGCCCTTTTGTTGTGGTGGGGACCTGTCTTTTATTAGCAGCCTGAAAAGCCTTCAAAGGCTGGAAAGACAGAGGACATGCCAACAGACGAGTATATACAAGACAGAGGAGAGGAGGAGGAGGAGGGCTGAGGCTGGGGGGCAGAGAAAAGGGGACGGTGAAAGGGACACAGTGAAAAGGTTTAGAGAAAGGCAAAACGAATGGGGTCTGGGGACATGAATGGGCAGAAATGCCTTGTAGAGGAGTTGATGGAGGGCTGAGAACTTAAATTTTGTGCCACTGGCAGTAAGGACATGAAGTAAAGACATGAGCAGGAGAAAAGAGGGGCTCTAAGGCAACTCCAGATGGAACGTAATGTGGCGAAACTGTTAAGGCCTCCTCTCATATCTTTGCAGGTCTTGTGGAGTTTTACAGATCCTTGTTACTAAAAAATATGTTTTTTGGGGGTTTTCTTTATTAAATATTAATATTTAAAGTAAAGTTCAGACAAAGCAGCTTTTAGCTGTGAATATACAGGTGAAATGGGTTTTCAGTCTGGTTGGTGTGGATGCTTATTGCCATAAACTCGCATTCTTAAGGGACAAAGAAATGTGTTTGGTGATAGCTTGGAGAGGAAAAGGAGACATCTCCTCATTGTGTAACTTTGTCTCTCTTATCTCTCTGAGAGCAAACTGTTAATCTATGCTCCCACCTCTTCCACTCTCGAACTTCTTTCTTTTCATCCCTCACTTTTACAGAATCAAGTCTGCAGGGATGCAGCCTTTCTGCGGTTTGGCCCCTACAGTCCCCGATGCCTGTTGTGCACATATATATGCAGATGACATGAGCAATGGTGATTGTGTGTATAGGGGCACGCAGAATCCAATCTATTTTAGAGCTTGTGCAGAGTGACTACTCTTGAAGCTGAATCAAAGTGTTCTGCTTTCAATAAAAGTCACAATCAGCAAAGTGGCAGCAAGCAATGACATCACCGCAGCTGGGTCCCCAGCTGGAGCACAGAGAGGACTTTGGCAAGTGTATATGTGTGTATGTGAATATAGGGACATGTGTGTTAACAGCATTTGCACAGTTTATTTGTGATATGCATATTTCATGAAAGCCATAAACTCTGTAGCAGAGCAAAATGCTAGCAGGTTCAGAGTAATGTGAAGCCTTACCTCGCAGAGTTTGCGAATACATCCATGTGGGTGTGTGTGAGTGTGTAGGTATATGGTAGCTGAGAGCATAAGTGAGATTTCCAACCTCAGTCATCCCCATGAGTTTCAGTGCACATTCTGTGCCGTGTTTCTATTGGAGCAGACAGTGCTGCGGTGAGAAAAACAACAGGAATTTCATCTGTCATTGATTAAGCCCATTAACGGTGGTGTCTGATGTCTTTTACACTCATTCCATGCACACCGACATGCAGCTGCACTCACAAATGCAGACAGTTACACGCACACGCACACACACGCCCGCCGTGACTCCCCCCACACGGCATTGCTACCAAGACTACCATACAGTAAAAGACACAACATGGAATATCATCAAGATCCACACCATTAATAGGAGTGCGTGTGTACGTGTGTGTTTATGTTGGGTGTGAATGGATTTTCACACGCTAAGTCATGCAAGCCGGAAAATACTGATCATAAACTCCTAACCAGCATAAAACACCAACAGCCCCACAAAGAGCACACAATCACACATTTAAAACACACACTTATGCCCAGTTCAATAGAAAAGGCAAGAAATTACTTGATCGTAAAGCAAGGACGTATAAACAGGTACATAATGTACACATACAGAAAAAAAAGCCCTTTAGTTTGTACACATTGAGAACCAGATAGGAAAAACATGTAAAACTAATATGATTAGAGGACTGCCAGAGGAAGAACTCATCTGCAAAACATAGAGAAACCACAGGACAGATTTATCTAATTCAAAAATTCTTTGCAAATGGAGATTTGCACTTCAAATAGTTCTTTTGAGAAAACTGGATTATCTCTGGATAGACAATGGCATGCACATGGAAGGAGTATTTTGTAAGTACACAAATGTTTTATTATTAGTACTTTCTTGACCTTAAATTTCAATCTAAATATTGTTTTAAGTACCCCTAGAAAATATTTTTCTGAAATAGATTCAAATCAGAAAATACCTCAAAATGGCATAATTGGGTTTTCATGTGTAACTAACAGGCAATTTTATGTCACTGATTGTGACATAGCTGCCCCTCTAGCATAACACTTAACTTAAACCCTATCTTTATGTGGTTACAGGTCTTTATGTGAATAAAGATGGGGTTTAGGTTGACTCTTCAGTCTCACAAACTGGTGTCTGTTTTACATGTAGGCATCGTAGTGTATTCAGGAGTTTCTGATATAGTAAATCAGGCTTCCTTGAGAATTCAACGAACATGATCTTGGACAGTGGTGGCAGCTGTGGAAGTTCGCCCTGTATTGGGTGCCAATTCGGATCCCTGCCTCGTCTGTCTTAGTTGTTGCATCCTTGGCCCAGACACTTCACCCGGCCTTCACAAAGTGATAAAGTGCTATTCTAGTCCTGCCTGCTTTGCCCTTTCAAAAGTGAAGTTGTTGAATCAAATGCACGCAGTAATCTAAGGTGTTAGAACAACACGGAAGGTTAGATTTTATACCACTGGAACAGAACAAGGTTGAAGGGAGACAGAAGGAAGAAGGTGGAGATAATGGTTGTCTCCAACAGTGGATCATCACCGAGATACATAACGAGGATGAAAATAAGAAACTTGAGATGTGACACGGACCCTTAAAATTAAGGGAGTGTGGAAGGCTTGTGTGGCTGGGGTGAGGAACGGAGGATGCAGATCTTGCACCTAAAATGAACCTCCTGAAGAATGTGTTCAGTACATTGGCTCTGTCTGGACCTCCATCTATCTGATGTCCATTCACTTGAACCCTGCAAAATATTTTACCCTTGACCACAAAAGTTTGCTGAAGCTCTCTTTGGAGTTTTCTTATCTTGAGTTTAAGTTATTTTTGCACACTCCTCATTAATTCCCTGTCTTCCTCCCTGATTGCTTGTTTTACTTGTTCACAAGTTCTTTCTTTCTACTAATGATCCAAAGTTTGTATTGGGTGAAGTAAATGTCCTGGTGAGGATTGGGCTGTCCAAAAGTTTAAATAGCTTGTCACGTACTCAGCTATTGGCCTGATGTTACCTTCACGCGCTTTGCAAGTACTCTCCAGTCTGTTGCCGCAAGCCATCCTCGCAAAGCTTAGATTCTTTGAGCATCTCTGCCTGTGTCTTCGTTCTCACAGTTCTTTTGATCACAGTTAGTCGCAGATGAAAGGTTTACACACAGAACAGCCAGACAGGATTATGAGCTTCCCTGCCAATAATATGTTGGGCATGAGGCCTGCATTGATTCCTAACATTTGTATAAAACAAATACAATGTTTAATTTTCTCTGATGGAGCAGTTGACAAACTGTTAAAATGCTAGAAGTGGAGAAAAAAAAATATGGTTGTCGTTAAAAACTTTAGCTATCACCACAAATGCATTGAGTTGTGTCTGTTGCATAGCAACAGGTAAGTCTATCACATATGCAGAATGGGTACCAGCAAGCAATGGTGGAGTTATTTATTAGGTTACGAGGACGAAACCCAAAAAAGTTAACTGTTCAGCATCTGGGCTGCAAAGACAATATTTCCCAGTAGCACGTTCTGATTACACAATCTGCGGTTGACAAGAATGTAATTCTTCACTTTTACCACTCATCTTGAAATTTTTGTCTCCGCTTACTGTCCGAACGATGGGCAAAAAAAAATGTTTGAGTTTAATATATCGTTTGCAGACCCATATTAGTAAAATATGCAACAATACATTCCTAATCCTGTGTCTGGATCTCGCCAGAACCCCAAGCTTATTAATGTTTCCCATTGTCACTATTTTATCCAATAGCAGCCAGCTTTGGTTATCAAGTAAAATAGTTCCTTTGTAATAAGTCATTTGTCACCAACCAAACTAAATATAAAAATTGATCCAAAGAGAATAATTTAAATAAGTGGTTCTCTGGAAGCTGCCAAGATGTGATTCATTCAATGTTTTGACTACTTATGCAATGCGGAGCTATGACTCCGGTGACTTGATTTCAGAGATATAACTTTACAAATCAATTCATCACAAATTATTTGAACAACACGCAACCTTTCAGTTAAAATCAAGGAGAACAATTATGAACTGGGCGGTCAATCACAAAATAAGTATTTTAGGTCTTTTTGATAGTTTGAACAAAAGAAAAGAATAGAACAGATCTAAATGCAAAGCTTACAGCAGACAAGGAGACTGAGCCAACAGCAGGGACCCATGGGATCTAGGCAGTGATGAGGGATGGCAACCAGAAACCCAGAGAGTCATATGGGTGTGCACAGCAACCCTCAGATACACAGCCATACAAATACACAAACTGGAAGGGTTGAAGCACACAAACAAAGGACTCACAAGTACCTGCACTTGTCTGAAATTAGAGCGGACACCTGAAAAATATCTTCTTTTTAGTACATATTGGGTGTATGCTCCTCCTAGTAATCATTAATCTTTTCTTATCTGTATGTCTCCTCTAATCTTTCTCTTTGGATTTCTTTCTACATCTGTGCCCCTCTTCTTCGCCCCTCACGTTTTATGTCTCAATCACAACAGACATCGCCACAACCTGCTGCTATCCAGAGGTCCACTGCTCGGACCAATTTACTAGTCTCACTCCGGAGTCCTGTCATGTGCCGTAATTTAGCTCTCTCCAGAATGAGTTACTTCCCATTTCACTGTCACGTCCAATATTTCACTATCATTCAACTCATTCAGGTCATTTGTCAGGAAAAAAAAAAAAAAAAAAAACATTTCTGGCTAAGTGCACAGAAGTGTCATCAGAATCTTCTTTTAGTCCTCATTGTTTCATGACCCCAAGCACATCAAATTTAACTCTAAATGACAGAAGGGGAAAGGCAGGTGGGATTACACAGGTTGAACTGAAAGAGAGCAGGAGAAGCCAAAAAAAGTTAGTATTGGTGAGGGCAAAGATTGAATAAGAAAAGAGGAAGAATGAGCAAAAAAATGAAACAAAAGGCAAAGTGGGAGAGAAAAGAAGAGGCCAAAATCATCCATACGGCTTTTTTTTTTTTTCTGTTGCTCCAATAGGACAAAAGGTTACAGCATGACGGGGTAGGTGTCAGGTGATGTGTGACAAGTCCAAATTAAAGACGACATAATGGTGGGGGCCCGGATGGGGTCCAAACTGGGGCTTGACTTAGAGCGAGGGTGGGGGCAGGCCATGGCAACGAAGTCGAGATGGGCCACGCTAGGCTGGGCTGGGCTGCGACTGGGCAGCAGGGGGCTACCCTGCAGGCTCCTCCATATGGAACGTGTTAGCCTAGCAATTGCTAATGAAATGCAGGCTGACGTCAGGCAGGCACCCACCCATTGTTTTGCTGCTTAATTTGTTGCAATATTTGTCTTATAAATAAGGACTTTGCCAGAACAGACAGAATAAGGAGTTGTGAATGTACAAGGGTGGGCATTAGAAGAAGAAACCTTAAGTTAAGGCCGTTGCAATCACTGTGTAAGTCAAGCAAAGTTAGGGGTTTGAGCAGAATTGCCAAAACGAGAAAAGACGCCTAATAACCGAGTTGTTATAAGTAGCATTTACGATATACCTTTCAGAGAATGTTTTTAGGATGAAGAAACAATTCTGTTTCTGCAACTCCATTAAAAAATAACAGCCGCAGCTGCTTGCTTGTTCATTGTATTGTTATTTATGCCTCTCCAATAGCTGTTGTTTATTTGCAGTACTTCGTGCTCATTTATTTCTTTCCCAACAGAGAAATCTACCAAAAATAGCCAGAGAGCTGCACTTTTAAGAATGCTTTGGCTATTCCAAAGAGCTTTTCGGTAATTGATCACCACCTGGAAGTCTGGCAGAAGTTATTTAGCTCAAACGAAAGGGAAATGAAGTGAAACAAGGTCGGTGTAAAAGTAAAATAACAAGAGGAAAAACAAAATAGATTAACAAATCTGGACTAAAGAACTGGGAGAAAAGGTGAATAAAGAAAAGAGAAGAGCTATGGAAAAGTCCAAGCAGTGCTCCTCTCTTTCGTTCTTCTTTTTCTCTCTTTTTTACTGACATGTCAATTCTGTGGGGCTTTATTGGCATGAGTAATGATGGGAGGTGTTGCCAGGGTAATTACATAGCACATTAAAGGGTTTCATAAACATTACAGTTCCTCCTCTGCTCGGTGGCAAGGCTAAAGGGGCAGGAAGAGGGGAAAAAAAATGAATGGGAGAACCGGACACAGCGAGAGGGCGCAGAAGCAACACCAAGTGGAGCAGAAAGGAAGATGGAAGAGGAGAGGGAAGTCGGAAGGGGGGAGGAGGAGGAGGAGGTGAAAAGGCAGGAGTGTGGAAGAGATGAACAGAGGGGATGACAGTGGTGAAAGCTACCATGTGCATGGATTCCATTGCGGAGCACTTGAACACGAAACAAGAAGAAAAAACAAAACAAACATGCCAGACCAGCGTCCAACACAAACCACAGCTGCAATTCACATCGCAGTGCATCGAACGTGACAGGATAACACTCTCACATACACACAAAACACAAAGCCTAACTGGGTAGACACCCCTGTTGACAAAACCTCTGCATAAACCCAGGCAGCAACCATTCACCCTGGAGCCACAAATCCCACACTCAGCTGTACACAGTCTGTCACTGAGGGTCATGACACACACTCTCAACCAAACACACACAACCACAAGGACCATAATTAAACAAACATCCATCCACTTGCTGAACATTGCATATTTATGTTCAACCTCATTGGTCAAAAGCAATTAACTTATACACGTTCTCAGAGCTCCACAAATGGTTCCCACCAATCAGTGTCGAGCAGCATGCAGCGTCACTCCTGCTTTTAATCTACATGCAGGTTTAGTTGTGTTTACGCCATAGTGTTGTTGCATCTGTCTTCAGTTTTGTACAGCTAAATGTCAAATGTATTACTCAGACTGTCCCTGTTGTTTATGAAATTCATGTCTGTGTCTGCTTTAACTCTGCAGGGATGTTCTTGAATAGTTGGCTCTGGTCACAAGGTTCTGTCATGAGTTCTTGAAGAGAATAATTTATGAACCAGGTGCACAAAGATGGTGCCTTCCAAGGTTGATGTCTTTATGATTTTAGCATACCGCTTCATCGATGCAAAATGTCCAAGCTTCCAACAAAACAAGTCCTGCCAGATGGCCCAGAGGCAAGGATGAGACAGTGTTGCCGCTGGATTTTATGTATTATTGGATGTTTTCTACGCATTGGTTTATATGAAAGGAACAGATGTTTAGTATTATTGAGCATTTTATTAGACCTCACCCACAACAGTGACAATAAGCGCCTTAAATCACAAAATAAATAACAGTTTTGAAATGTCTGCTGCTAAAAAGGCAGGTGTAGATTGAGGGGATCAACTGTGTAGGCATTATCTCCTCCAAATGACCAAAGTTTGGCACAAGTGAGATTGCTTGAATAATTACTCTGACTTGTTTCCAAAGCTGCATCAAATCCTCTAACCTAAAAGTGTCAAAGTAAAGTTATTCCAGTGCTTTAGTTGGGCTATGTATAGAGACAACAGCTGCAACAGATTCCAGGATGAAGCCGAGCAAACGTTCATATTTGCTGGATTAATCTTGCAAAGGGAGAGAGAAGGGAGCAGGCTGTGCACCACCAACATCGCCGCTAATAAAAACAATATTTTGCTTTTCTATTCATCTCAGCCGAGGCTCACTGTTGCTCTCTGCTAATTAATTCCTGGTCTCACTTGACTGCAGCTGTCGATTCTCTCATCTTGCAGACGCGAACAAGTGGCAAACAGGTTCTTATTTCAAAGCCAAGCACACTGTACACATTCCTTAACTTTGCATGGGCCCCTCTGTCATCAAAGAGCCTTTATTAAGTGTCTCATACATTTACACATTGAGGAACAGTTTAAACTTGGCCCATGATTAACGGAGTGTGGATATCTATTCCAGATACCAATGTTAGGCTGACATCTCAACGTCTGATGAGAAGTTTAGGGCCCATGTCTGCAGGTATTAATCAAAGCCACAAGATTCACTCTCCCTCCACCGATCTTGCATATGCACAGGTCAACCCGCCCATCCAAGCATATACGGCTCACGCCTCATACACATACCTAATTGGACACAATCAACTGCGCTTGACACATCTGAAAGCTCCAAATCTGAACAGTGTGTTACTGGGATGATGGATTGCATTCAGACTGTTGAAAGTTTTCAACATTTCAAACACAGAGTTGTTATATGTTGGCCAGCTTGTGGACGAAAAAAAAAAAATCCAAGCCAAGCTGTTTCTACACTTGACATCTTACGCACACCTCCACACTTGCATGCACAACTGCATTAATGAATCAACAACTGGCCCGCAGTTCAGAACACTCTGGGCTCTGCATTAGGTTGTACTCCAGTCACCCAGAACAGAGAGTCACGCATGGTGACCTTTGGGTCAGGCCATGATGCCCTCATTTAATGAGAGTGCTGTTTGGGGATTTGTTGAGCTCTAATAGAGAAAGAGTGCGCACACGCAGTGCACCCTGGGTCTTTGTCTGGGTGCTGACGATATTGACAAGAACTGATCGATGTTAATTGCTAAACAGAATGGTAATATTGACCCATCTCCAAGGATGAAGAAGGCTGCAGGCTAAGTCAAACAGAAAGAAGTATGAAGAAAGAGAAAAAGAGAACCCAGCCTGGACCTATGAGAGATGCTAACTGCTACAGACGCACACGGGTCTCTTTCACTTTAATGAGTCTAGCAAGAAACACAAAGGCACAATGTCTGCCACTCCGAGTCAGATCTACACACTAGGGGCATATGCTAAATAATCTACAGTATCCTGTCACTTCATGTGAGTTCACAAGGTAAGGCAATTTATGAATCAATTGCGTGGCAAAGTTAGGGTACCTGAAAGAAAGGCTGTGTTGGGAGAAATGGAAAGGGGGAGATCAGTGAATGTAAGGAGGTTTGCGCCTCGTATGTGTGGGTGTGTGCCTTATTGCTGAGGATCAATAGGGAAGAGCTGCAGAGCAAAAGACATGAGCAATCGATATGCTCAATCTGAACGGGTGTGTGTGTGTGTGTGTATGTGTGGGAGGGGGCAGATATGGAAAGAAAGACAGATTAACAAGACAAAAGAGTAGACAGAAAATAAATGAAAGAAAGGGAGATGGGTTGGCAAAAACAGAGAACAAGAGGCATTGGTACTTTTATATAGGGTTAAATGCAAATCTGCATTTAAAAAGGAAAGCATCTAGAACTACCTTAATGTAATTAGGTGATCATTTCACTCACTCTGTATTTTGTACCTTTCTAGTCTGTTATGTGGGTTTTGTTACAGTCCTCACTGGCAGCAGGTCACATAGTGGTATGTTCATTCAGGGGTTAAAATCTGTCAGATTTTATAAAAGCAAATTGGGTTTAAAACAACACTGATTGGCCTCCTTTTTGGGTACTTTTGTTGCTCGTTAACATAACTAGCAAATCAGCCAATCACATGGCAGCAACTTAATGTAATTAATTTTCTACAAGTGAAGATCATTTTCTGAGTTCAAACTGATGTGGTATGGTTATCTGTGCCAGAATTCGGTTTGCAGGACGTTTCACACAACCGTTTCTTGGGCTCACATGGAATAAGCTGAAGGATAGAAAATATTCAATAAGCAGCAGCTATATGGACAACACCGTCTGGTCTGATGATTTCACTGTGGCATTCAGAGGGAAAGTTGAGAAGTTGATGTAAACACGACGAATAAATGTATCCTTCCTTTTATTAACATTTCAGTCTGGGGGTGGGGTAATGGTGTAATGGCAATTTTCTTGGGAGAGCCTCAGCACCAACTTAACACCACAACCTACCTCATTGCTGCTGACCGTGTCAAGTGCTTTGTGACTACTAGTAGCGACTTTCAACAGCATAATGTACCATGTCACAAGAATCAAACCCTTTCAGACTGGCACATATTTGTTCTCAGTACTCCAATGGCCTCCACAGTCACCAAAAATCAATCCAAAAGGCCACCTTTGGGATGTGGTGGAACAGAAGATCTGCATTATGCATGGACACCCTGTAAAATCAGCATCAAATCTCATTCGGCAATGAGGGGGGATGGGGAGTTGTCCAGTTCCAATACTAGCAAGGTGTATAAGATGTCTAGTGTTGCATAGAAAGTAGAAAATGGGGTGTACTACAAACTAATGGGGAGGGAGAGGAGAAGTATTATGTATTTTCCAGGCACATAGAGTGATATTATAGCACAATCAAGTAACTATGCTACCTTCAGCTGTTAAAAAATGCTATAGATAAAATCATGACTTAAAAGGAATGCTCCTCCATTATGATGTTTACTGATGTGCAATTCCACCAGGTGTTTGGCAATTGCTGCTACCACTAGTCTAATGGAGCAGAGTGGGGAAGGTGGAGACTGCTGCTCCAGGGAGAAACTTTGTTGAAAAAGCCGGCGCTTTGTGAGAGCAAGCATTTAGGCGCCCACCATCGTGTGAGTATTAATAGGTAAAGGCGTGCGTGTGTAAATGTGCATCACTAAACAAAGTTTGTTAGAAATGATAAACAATCCACATATTTCTAGTAGTTTTGCAACTAAAGAGTCTCCAGTGAATATTGGTCAAACCAATGCCATAAGCCAGCGTGATGAACCTTTTTGTCTTAAGAATACCAGACAGGCCCATACCTCATCACCAGAATGCGGTTAACCCTCTCTACAACATTTACACTCATGTCCCTTTGCAGCATTGTGGTGAGCAGACAGAGAGAAAACAGCACTGGGACACAGGTGCAACGATGAAGAGAGCCAGTAGTATGAAAGAAGGCCAATGCCTTGTCTGTAGTGCATGACTGGAAAGGCTTTCAACCACAGCACCCCTACCCAGAGCCCTGCTCAACTCAGTCCAATTGCCGAAGTCTGTCTCTCTCTCTCTCTCTCTCTCTCTCTCTCTCTCTCTCTCTCTCTCTCTCTCTCTTTGTGCATGTGTGTTATGGTTGCATGATTTGACTGAAAATACATTGTTGAAAAGCCTTCGCTTGGTACTGATAACAGCTGTCGCCAACACAGGGGGACAACATCCTCCCGCCTCTGTCGTTCACAGTCACTCACAGCGCAAATACATAGGGAAATAATAGAGAGCGAAAGTGTGCGAGTGTGTGCGTGTGACTGAAAGGTATGGCAGGAGTGCTGTGTTGGCTTGGCTGACCGTCTGCGGTTGTGCGGCGGTGAGAGGGAGTTTTGGGAGCGCAGAGCGGGCGTTGCTGCCGAAATCCCTGAGAAATGTTCGTTTTGGATCGGTGTCCGTGCTTACATACCGCCCTCCCGACTGTCTTTCATTCTCCTTTTCATTTTATCCTCTTAAGGTTTAACTTAAAAGTTATGAAACGGGGAGTCAAAATACATCACTTGAAGATTGTGTGTGGGCGTGCGCGCGCGTGTGTGTGAGAGAGAGAGAGAGAGAGAAGAGAGAGAGAGAGAGAGAGAAGGGGGTGGTGGAGGGGGGCGCACTGCCTCTGCACTTTCCATTTTCAGTCCTGATTCCGGGGCCAAACTGAGGGTGCGAGGGCGAGGTTATCTTTAGAGGAGATAACTAAGAACTTCGCTACGTTTCATTGCAAATGTTCACCTGACTGAACATTTTTTCTTTTTTGGCCAGGAAACATTTCCATAGCTTCTCTGAGGCTGAATTCACTCCACAACCTATTTATGCCGAAACACAAATTGATTGTTATTATTTTTTGTTTGTTTGTTTGTTTGTTTTTTCTCTGAGACGTGAATTACTCTCAGAGCCATGACATCATCCTCATTGTTTCCAGCGCATTTTGCTTGTTTGAGAAATTACCTCGAGCACAGCACACAAACACAGAAGCAACGCAAAACCGTAAAGTTAGTTTGCATCGAAATGGTTAAACTGTCTCTCCTTTGTGAGCAGATGCGTTTCATGCTGAGGCCGTCTCTTCTTAAAACTGATATTTTTTTATTTTTTGCATTGGAAGTTTGGTCAGCATCGCATAGCGACCAACTAATCCCGTTTTGATCCAATAAGTGTGCGCTTGTGTGCATGTGAGTGAGAGGGAAGGAGAGATAGAGAGGGAGAAGGAGGGAGGAGAGGCGGGAAGGAGGGAGGATTGATCAGCGTCTGTTAAAATCTTGTTCTGGTTTTTCTTGGAGTGAGGTCTGTGCCTGCCGACGCGCCTCTCCTGTGCAGCCCCCCTTCAAGAGGAGCTATTTAAAAAAAAAAAAAAAAAAAAAAAAAACAGAGAGGGAGAGAGAGAAAGGAAAGAAACCTTTTTCTATTTTTGAAAAGAAGACGGATCTGCATAATACCAGTGAAGTGGATAAAAAGCGCACGGCTGGATTCTTTTTGCGTTCTCTCGCGTTTTTCCCCTCTGGTGTCTGAATGAAACGGGGAGGCAGAGACATGGGAGAGCAGCGGAGTGTAAGGTTTTGCTCTGTTCTGGGGGTGTCGGTCTGTCAGCATGACTGAGTAAACACCTTCTGCCTTTAACTTTTATTCTTCACAAGCTGGTGAGTTTCACTCCACCGCTTCTTTTTTTGCAGCCCAGCGTTCCCTTTTCTCTTGGAACGCTGCAGAGACTTTGGTGTTTCACCCCCCGCCCCACTACACACTGTCAGTGAAACTGCCCTAAACTTTTATGCGTTTTTTTTTTCTTAATAAATAAATAAGAAGATCGAATTGCATCCCCCCCCCTTCAAACATTTTGAAGGTGATGTCATCGTGCTGTGTTTTGGCAGGTATTGTGTTGAGAGGGCGCAGAGGGGACTGCTGCAGCCAAGTGGTAACCAGCGGCTGAGTGGAGTCGGGGGGGGGGGGAAAGAGTCCGGAAAAATCAGGTGCAAAGTGCGGCATGTCATTTCCTCGCCGTGTCGCGGGTGGCTGACTCTGCCACCCAGTCGCAGCTGCTCCCATCATCTCCAGCCACCTCCTTCCTCCATCATCCTTCTTTCGCTTCTGTTACCCCCCCACTCCCCCCTAATTCAGGACTGCCCATATTCTTCCATCTGAGCTGGACCGCTCCGGGACCTTATCAACGTCTTCCTGGAACACCGTTAGCGGGTGTCACCGGAGCTCCAGACCCGCTGCGTGGAGGCGCGGAGATGACCGAGATCGCGTTGAATTACCCTGCGCCCGCAGAGCCCCATCGTCCAGGTCGCAGTTTGGTCCAGCCGCCAGTCCAGGAAGCCCGCCGGCAAGAGCTCCAGAACCCGCACAGCTTGGATTAAACCTGCCTCTACTCTCGTCTGTGGATCTCAGCGAGTTCGGTTGTTCCGCTTTTTTTCATTTCTTTCCTTATTTTTCTTTTTTTTTTACCCCTGTAGCGCCGAAAACTTTTACGCACTGGATTACGCATCTGGGGGTCAGCTAGGTTGATCCGTGCGGGCAATTTGTAACACGTGAACGCGCTTTCACCTGTTCCGCTTTCTGTCGGGAACGCGCGACCCATTTGCTGCCCCCGCCCATCTGTCCCGCCACCGGTCAGGACGGCTGTTAAAGGTTGCCCGGCGGTCATCACTCACGCCGTCTCGTCTGTGCCATCCACACCGGGAGGACCGGAGCACGCCGCTGCCGCCGATGCCAACGGGAGTGACAACTGACTCTTTGACTCTGGACAGCATCCATCAGGTTCACAGCGTGAAGGGAGAATCTTCGGACTGTCGGACTGGCTCGGACCGAGCGAGGAGACCGTCTCTGGGCCAAGTTCCATAGTGGAGGGGGGAAGCAATGTGGTCCCTTCTTTCCACGTTGACCGTCTTGTAAGTCACTTTTCATCTAATTTCTTTGCTCGAATTCTACTGCTCTGGTTAAAAGTCCTTGGGAGAGTCAGGGCAACAGATGAAGATGATGAAGATGAGGGATGTAACGTGTAAGGGTTACATTACTCCACAGAAGACATAGGAGTGCAAGGGTCTGTTTTGATTGGCTGACAGTTCAGGGCCATTGGGTCAGAGTCAGGGCCTTGTTGCTCATAAAACCTGCCATAAACATCTTAGTCACCATCTGCACTCACTTTGGGGATGGCCAGGCTCAAAATGGATCAATTTTCCTTTTGGTTCAACAAGTGTGTTTCCCCCCGGTTTGGAATATTTTAAAAGTTACATCTAAAACAAACACTGGCTTTATCTGTGGGACACCTAAATTATAGAGCCAAGAGCAAATATATGGAAGGAGGATGCAGAACCAGGGAGGGTGTGGAGGGGTGCACATTTGAGATGTTCCTTCTCAAAAGTCAGGGGGTTTATTTTTCTTCCTTTGTGTCGGCTGTTCGTCTCCCAGATGGCAGTCATCTTTAGATACTTCTCATTCCTCACACAACCTGGACAGGGTGTGTGCTGCCGTTTGTGTCTCGGTGCCTTCCTCTCACCTAACTGGCTACATCTGTCTTCTTTTCTTGCCCATACAATTTCTTTTTTTTTTTTTTTCCCCACTGATGCCTTCTAAGATTAAAAGAAGTAAAAATTAATAACTGATGAATGACTGTGCCCATGGCAGCATCTGAGGAGACACTCTGTGTTTAGTCTACTGCTCTCCCAATCATCTTTTTATTAATTTCCATCTCACTTACCGGTATTACCACAGCCACTTTTCATCCTCCAGATACTGTTTGATCCTCTTGATCACAGGTTTTCAGTTCAGGGCTTTTAGTCTAAACAACCTGTTAATTTCTGTGACTTGCTCTAACTTCTGCTGCGTCAACAGCCTCGAATGCTACTCATATCCCCACAGGTCTGAGCAAAACTCTAAAACGGGGTCTGCTTGCAGCACATTTTGAAACTTTTGAACTTTGCTGAAGCCCACTGCTCCAACTTTGGCGTACCACGTAAACCACTGCTACACACGGCTGAAACCGCCACTCTGTGCCGAGTCCCACAGGTCAACCACTCTTCTCCACGCTAGTGCCCAGTCTACAGTGCTGAGGCCTACTCTCCTAACCGCAGCCTCCATATGGTTGATCTGCTGGGATGTAGGTTTATGATGTCAGATGGCTGCTTGTTTTGGCAGTGGGCCCGGGCACATTGGGCTTTCCCTCTTTCTCCCCTACCTCCTTCTGTCCTTATTCCTCTTGAATTTTTTACTCTGCACTCTCTTATTTTCTCATTTTTCTCATCCCTCCCCCCACTGCCGGTTGATCCCATCTCTCTCTTTCCTCTCTCCTTCTCCTTCTCTCTGTAGCTGGCATAATATGGAGTGTCTGTGGTTTTTGTGGGAGCGGGGGAATCCAGTGCAGAGGCACTTTTCCTACAGCGTCCTCGGCAGTGGTGCAGCCGTGGTGTTTTAACAGCTGAGAGTCCTCACAATGCACAGGGGCTCTGGTTTTTTCGGCTGCGCAGGCAAAAAGTGAGGGCCAATGCTCTGCTGCATTTCCCAGGATGTCTGCATCTATTAGGACGACCGGGAGCGAGCCAACAACACCGGCTATGGAGTCTTATGAGACAGAAGAGAGAAAAATAGGGGGAAACAAGATGGCTATGATGGTATATTTGTACGAGGCAGGACACAGAGACATGTTACGCAACACTAAGCACATGTTGAACACCTTCCACTTCCACCGTTTGCCCTTTTGTCTTCTCGTCTCGCTTTGCACTTTGCGGTTTCACCTCTTGTCGTTAATTTGCTTGGTTTTCTCCCCTTTGCTTTGAGACGTGTAACTTCAGTGTTTTGTTGGCTCCATCTCCCCTGCTTCACGTTAGTACATCTGTCTGTTCTTTCAGATGCTATCTTTACTCTCCCATCAGCCCTCTTCAGCTTCATCTCTCCTCTATTTACTCTCGCATTATCTTCCACAGCCCTTCTCTCAGCCTGGGCCGCTGCGTACCTCTCGGCCTACCTTTCCTCTTCTCTTTGCTATCTGCCTCTCTCAGCATGTCTTTGCTTAGGCCCAGCTGTCAGCTGTCTGCCCCTCCTGTATACACATATTCACCCTGCACACATCTGCACATCTGTGTGCGTACCCATGACAGTGTGGAGGAGTCACCCTTGCTAACCCTAAACATAAAGAAAGATTGGAGGCAGGGGGGATGATAGGAGAAAGGTAGAGCGGAGAGAAATGACGGGGAGGGAGAGATAAACTCGGCGAGCAACAGGGAGGACTGCGAGCCAAAGAGAAAGAGAGAGAAGAAGCATGCAGAGAGATAGCAAAAGATGAGGTGGAGAAAGACAAAATTCATAGAATTGCTTTTCAGCCCACACACTTGGTTTTGAACTCCATCAAGTGTTCAGCCACTAATTCAGAGCTGCTCAAGGACTGCCAAAGAAGATTTTGCAACACAATCACTCCCTTACAAAAGTTGTAAATAACGTGCGATACATCCAAGGTCAAGGTCTACATGTCAATTAGGCAAGAAAGTGAGAAGAATTTTAATTGTAAGCATAACCAGCTGTTTCTCCTGTCATGATTAAAAAAAGCTTAACTAGTTGGACAACTAATATGCTTCAAGTAGACAAAACAAAAAATGTTGTAGCATGCCAGCATAAATCATTTTTCCACGTCTTAGCTCTTGTTCGCACATATTCCAAGCATCTCCAAATGTAACCACAATCCACCGCTCTCGAAAGCCACATCACAGCTGAATGAACACCTGTAGTCCAGCACAGCTGTCTACATACACAAGCGGCCAAATGAGCCAAACCGTTTCCTTAGATGTCTGAACCAAAAACGTGTTCTATTCATATCGGCATGTTTGCCATGTCGGTGTTGGTCCAGTCGGGTCATTTGCAGGCCAGATTTTTGGAAGGGCAAAAGTCACAGATGGGTCAGAAAGTGGGTTCGGACAGGAGGCTGGTAGCGTTACTGTAAACACTGCTCTGGGTGTTGTCTGTCTTTCGATTCCTGGACATCTGCCGGTCCGCATGTCAAGTCGTTGTGCCAGTCTCACGCCCAGGGCTGTGAGTAATCACCCGAGAAGGAAATGAGATGTCGAACAGAGAGAACAGAGGAAGAAAGAAATGGAAATGATGGTGTAATGCCCTAATCTTCCAAAATTTTATATTTCTTAACTCACTGTTTTTACTTTTTCCAGATGTATCCAGATGTTACTGGTGATGTGCAATCCATTGCAGGTGAGAGACGGCATGCATCACAAAGGAGCAATTGTGCAGCGTGAAAGATTTTTGTATATTGACTTTATGCATAGCTCTTCAAACATCTTCACAATTCTCTGCCAAACTGCGGATGTGCTTGTGGGTGTTCCAGCAGGTACTTGGCGTGGATGGAGTCAACTTCAGTGTGCATGTGGAGAACCAGACGCAGGTGCGAGACACCATGAGTCGGAGACACCACAGGGTCTACCAGCTCTACAGCCGTACGAGTGGCAAGCACGTCCAGGTGTTGGGACGCAGGATCAGTGCCAAGGGAGAAGATGGAGACAAATATGGTAAGACACAAACACAAACGTTCAGTGAAGAGCAGAGTAGTAGCACTGCTACTACCTGTCCTATTTGCATATGCAGACTGCCTTGCAAAGTATTCACACCTTTTGAAGATTTTGCTATGTTGAAACCTAATTTTTTTTGTACACATTTTTACTGACAGTTTTGATGTAAAAACAAGTGGACTTGCAGTTTCTTTTCCTTTTTTTTCCCCCGTTAACTTATCCTGAGGTCCGCAGTAGAACAATGAACAAACTGCATCATAAAGACTAAGGAGCACTGCAGACAGGCTACAGATAATTTTAAAGCAGAGTTACGAAAATAAAACAATATCATCACATTTAAGTCATATAACACTGTTGAGTTCATCATTCAAAACCGGAAGCTAAACATAAGACAACCTTGGAACAAAAAAACTTGTTGGAGGCTGTAGGAGACATGAGATAGACAAGGGTAGAGATCGAATCTCCCACAATAGCCAGAGCTGGTTCAGATCAAAGCATAACCATATGTCAGAGTAGCCCAGTCAGACTAAAGGCTTGGAAATTGCTGTAGAACCTATTCATGTAACCTGTACAATCTATCTTGCAAAAATATCACTCTTCAGATGTGCAAGCTGGCAGAGACATTCCCCAAAAGACATATTAAATAAAAGGTGATTTTACAAAGTACCGACTCAAGAAAGAGGCTGAATACACATGGATGCCACAACATTATTCAGATTTATATCAGCAAGTTCTAATTTTCCCTATATTTTACAAAGATGCACTACTTTGAGTTTGTCTGCCACATAAAATCCATTGAGGGTTTTGTTTGTGATGTGACAAAATGTGAAAAAGTTCAAGGGCTGTGCATACTTTAGTGAGTCACTGTAAGAAGAACAAAGACTTAAAAGTTGACCAGACCCATGCATCATTGGAGATGCATTTAAAAGCACACATACAGGCCTTCCGTGGCTTTGACAAAGGGGCAGTGAAGCTTGTCTTGGAAGCACAAAGACCACATTGACTGGCTGCAGACTCAGTGATTCACAAGAGAGAAGACACAGAGAGAAAAGGTGTCACGAAAGAAAATAAAGTGTGAGATAAAGGAGGAAGCCCAGCATCGATGCTCAGATAGAGCATCGGACCCAGTGCTAGAAACTCATCTCTTTCATTGATCCAGCCATTGATTTTTCATCCTTGCTGTTGTCTCCTCTGGATTTTAAACAGCAGGCTTCCTTTCCGTCCCTCCATCTATCGTCTGACACTTTCTCCGTCCATCCCCCAACATCCTTCAGACCTCCTGCTAGATGTGTAATGATGCCTAAACCATTCTTAAACAGCACCGAATCAATTAAGCCTTTGAATAAAGCTTCGCAATTCTGTCTGTTGGCATATCCTTTCTATTAATTTCGGGTCAAATATCTGTCCGTTTAGCCCCAGGTACAACACATTCAGAGATGCACCTGTTTTTATATGAACATTTAAAATATGACTAAAATCCAACCAACAATTAGACCAGTAATTCCAGCATCCGAACTACAGGCACAGAGAATAAATCTGGAAAAAAAAAAAAAGTGTATGACAGTACAAAGATGAAGAGTAAGAACAGAAGGGAGATGAGAAGACAGTTGGGGGAAGAGACATGAAGGGGGGCAGGAGGGAGGTATTGATTTCTGCTGACCCCTTTGTTGACTAAGGTCATGTAGGAACCATTTTAGGATTTATTTTTAAACAGGCACAAATACTCTCTAAAGGTGTGTAGTTAGTGAAGCAAGCAGCCTGCTGCCTGGAAGGTTGAACACACATTGTGCACCTGCACACAAAAACACAAAGGGCACAGGAGCACACGCACATGCCTTAAAACAACAGGATCACAGGCACTCAGACTGAGTGTTCTTCGGCTCCCCTTGGCTGCCTTTTTTCTCGGCTGTTATCTTTTTATTTTTCTCAAGGCTCATGTGCAGTCAGAGTTCTCGCGTCCATATGTGTGATCAACCTGCTCTAATAGCCATATAGCCATCTGTCCTGCCAGAGACATTTACATCTGCCTGAGATTTATTGTACAGGTAAAACGAGCTATGAATCTCCATACTGTGACAGAGAAAATTTAATGCTAGCTGATTCAAACTCTTTTTTTTTTCCCCAGGCTATTGACACCATGTGAGATGCTGAACGTATTATTTATTGTGTTATCTTTTATTATTTTTAATCCTTTTACTCACTTTATGCATTTTTGATCGTTGTTTGTATTTTATTCTTTTTTTTTGTTTTTCTGTACAGCACTTTGGTACACTGTGGTTGTCAAAGTGCTTTATGACTAAAGTTGGATTGGATCATTTGAATGTCTTGACATAAAGACAAAATTTGTGATATTTCATTGAGATTTTATGAGCTAGACCAGTGCAAAGCAGTATATATATGAAAATTAAAGCATACAGGATTTTCAAAGGTTTTGGAAATTAATATTTATAAAGGGACATGCATATTCAAACCAGTTTAATCTGATACCTCTAAATAAACTCTGACGTAAGTGATGAACTTCAGAAGTCACCTAAACCATTTAGAGTTCACCTGAATGTGTGTTAAAATCACACTCAAGGTAACGAGAGCATTGATCAGAAAAGCCCAGGAGGTCCATAGTGACCCTTGAGAATCTGCAGAGATCCACAGCTCAGGTGAAAAAAACTGTTGTTAGGACAACTATTAGTTGTGAACTCCACCAATCTGGTCCTTATGGACGAGTGGCAAGAAGAAAGCTGTTGTTGAAAGGCGATTAGAAGTCCTAATGAATGTTTTTCATCTTAAGAAGATACAGCAAACACACCGAAGGGGGGACTCTGGCCAGATGAACCCATAACAAAGATATGACCTATGTGGAAAACCTCATCTGTGGCGGAAAATTAACAATGCATGTCACCCTTAACACACCATTCCAGTCTGCGGTAATGAGACAAATGTTCCAGTTTTATGGAGACACTGAAGACTCTGTTTTAGGGTGTGAACCTTTTTTTCTTTGGATGTCAGTTAAGTTCAGATTTTTGCGATTGTAATAGAGCAAAAGGAGAGCAAAAGTTTTGGATCTGTCATATCTGTCAGATTAAATGAACAAACATTGGAAATCTATAGCCTATTAACAAAGAGGTTCATGCAGTACTTTTCCACACGCATTCATCTCTAACGTCTGTCTGTTTCTCTGTCTGTCCCTTAATAAGCCCAGCTTGTAGTGGAGGCAGACACCTTTGGTAGCCAGGTGAGAATCCGAGGCAAAGAAACCAACTTCTACCTTTGCATGAATCGACGCGGGAAGCTGGTGGGAAAGGTGAGGAGTTTTCTTATTCAGATGTGTTAATAAAACAATGACTCCAAGCTTCCTCACAGGCCTCACTTTATGCCATTGTGTATATACCTGTGGTTTTTCTGCTCTTTCTCAGAAGGCCAGTAACCGAAGCGCTGACTGCGTCTTTGTGGAAATGGTCCTGGAAAACCATTACACAGCTCTGATGTCTGCGCGCTACACGGGCTGGTATGTTGGCTTCACAAAAAGGGGGCGTCCTCGCCGGGGACCCCACACGCTCCCCAACCAGCAGGACGTACACTTTATGAAACGCTTTCCGCCAGGGGAACAGCCTGACCTCACCACACCCTTCCGCTTTACGACCATCAGCAAGCGGGTCAAAAGGGTCCGCAACACTGGGACACGCTAGTAGTGGCTAATGCTGGCACCCACCGTCTTGAGGACCACAAGCCTCACCCTGAGCCTCCAAATGGCTAACCCAGTCATCTCTTCTGTTGCACTCGACTGATCATCTATCCCTTTGATGGGACAAATATTGACCAGAAACCCAATGAATCATTAATGGGGTTCAGCTTTAAGAATCCTAAATCAACACTCATAGCACCTGGTTAGTCACAATTCCGCTTACCTTTTATTCCCTTGGGCCAACTGGACTGTACCTCAGCTAACGCTGGAAACTCAGAAAGAGTGACAGAAAGCCTTAAGGTCAGTTGAAGTCCAAGGCACAACAAATGCCTTGAATCCAGAGTCACATAAACCACATCCCTACCGTAATCCTGTCTGGAGTCCAGGTGGACTATGCCAAGCGTGGGATTGGAACTGGACTATACAGAGAAACCATAGCAGGGGAAAGACTAGCTGAACAAGACAATGAGTGCTCAGCCTATGACAAAAGGAAAATTGGGACATGAGAATGTTCTAAAGGATCCAGAGGACATTTGATGAACTGTTGACATGTGACGCACTTATCTGTCTCACTACTAAACTGGTGGGAACATGTGGGACTGTTGGTCAAAAGGCAGGAAATAAAGGATGAATGAAGAAATATTAGAGTGAATGACACTGAATATATGCATGTTCTTGAGAGGCTGACAAGAAAATGTGTATTGCATGAGTGCTTGGAGATAAAAATCACGAGAGGTTCTGGAAATGGACCGTGCTGTCCCAGGACATCTCGATGCAGGGACCGAAGCTTTAAGAACTGGAATGTACTTAATAAACCAAGCTGCACCAAATTCTGCCAACAGCTCACTGCAAACCAAACCAACTGCAACCAAAGACAACTGGAGACGTTCTTTATGATTCCTCCTCTTTCTTTGCTTCCCCCAAGGACACTGCATCCACAGCTTTAAGGTGCAGAAGGTGATGAGTGCTTGGCTAAGCCCAGTGGGGAGTGTGCCTTCTCTAATAGCTTCGCTATAGAAACGACCCAGGGGATGATGCTCCTGTGAGATACCGTGGACACAGAGTGCTGCTATCAGGACATTCAGTGGGATATCCAAAGTCTCATGTATACACACAAGGGAAGAAAAATTAAAGGGAACAATTTATTGAAAGTATAAATATATATTATATATTAAAGAAAGACAGAAACATAAATAAGCAATCTTACTATGATGGTTACTATAATTATTACGATAAAATTATTTCATTTATTTATTTCAGCTCTGTGTGCAGCAGTCTTTCTTGACTCAGTAAACCTTTCAGAAACATTTCAAATGTCTCCCAGTTTCTTTTAAGCAGCTTCAACACTTCCTCATTTCATGCCAAGACGAGTAATTTGCACGCACTATTTTAAGCCAAGTTGCCATCCACTGTCTAGCTTCATTTATTCTTTTATAGTTGGTGTGGTCGCTTTTCTAGGTTTTTTTTTTTTTTTTTAAGAAAAGGGGATGGCGTGGTGACATTGACAAAAACAATTCTTCCTCTTCTGGCATTCCAGTCATAACTTTCAAAATTAAACATATAAAATGGCAGTATTATAAACAAAATGATTGTGCAATGCAAAACATAGTAAACAGCATAACTTTTTACCATTCTTGTCAGTTTAAATTCTCTCATTGTGGGCTTCATGTACATATTGAAGTTTTTGTGATTCTGAGATTATGAAAGTAGTGATTTTTTTAAAAACGGGAGTTGGGCGAAAAAGCTGAAATGTATTATGGATCAAGTATGACGCACCCAGGCTCAAATGAACTCACATATCCAATCTAAGATATGGTTAAATGTAACTTATGCTCTGTGTAGCCTCAACATTATATTTATAAAAGATATATGTAGCTTAGGCTGTACATTGTATTGAAAAACGTAAAATATATATTAGCACTATTCAAATTCATAATTCAAATCCCAGTACAAATAGGACATGCATGTCGATGAGAGCATGTAAACATCTGACTACAAGTATATACATTTCCTACAGTCCACCCAATAATATATTGATCTTGATTTGTTCTGTTTCAATTAGATCTATGTGATAAAGGTAGAGAATTTATGAGCATAACCACATTATGGCGGTTTCGGTAGTGCTTGCATAAGTCCCACTTCATTCCTGCTAATGAGAATCACTGCAGAATAGATTCATGAAGGTTCTTAATGCCAGTAGCAGAAAAAAAACCCCCCCAAGAAGTAGGAATATTCTTTTTTGCTTGAAAAGGAGCACTTTCAAGAAATTTGACATCGATCATGTCCTTAAAGCTGCTTTTAAATTGAAATTCAGTTCAAACAATGGAAAGCTACAGCATAAGATATCGTTTCTGGCAGTAAGCGCACCACCTAAGACTTTAAATGCCGTTGAAAATATCATGCCAACATCTAACAAACTCTCAGAGCAACCAGAGTTTTCAAAAATGCACCTTTATTTAATTGATCAAATCATCGGGAAAGAAGGGCATGAAGAGTAGTGGAAGTTTTCTAGCAGTTTTTTTTCCCCTCTCATCTCTCCTGCTCTTATCCTCCATCCCTTCCTTCCCAATCTTAGCAGGAGGTCACAGAAGAGATGTCACTGCCAAATGACCCAATCACTTCGGCAGACACAAACAGCTGACTCAGGGGGAAAAAAGGTTGCACCAGAGGATTCCTATTGCAAGGCAACAGGAATCTGCACCGAAGGGGGGGTTGGTATAAGGAGGAGACAGTGAGGTGGAAGAGAAAATGGGTGTGGGATAAAGAAGAGCGAGTAAGGGAGTAAAGAAGTGGTGGTGGGGCGGGGGGGGGGGAGAGTGTTGCTGGTGTAAGTTGTTCGTTTCTGGAACGTTGCTTCAGTTCCACTCGGGAATGATGGAAATATTCCGCGTAGCCAAACCCAGAGTGGAAGGTGTATGGTAATCATGTCGGGGAAGGAATGCCAAATATGTGCGTGAGAACGAAGCTGTGACCTGAGAGCTGCAGGAATTATGGGCCAAAATCCCACAGACCCAGAGGAAGCACACACACCCATATCCAACACATACACACATCATATATTAAACAGTGCTCCACCAAGTGCAAATGTATCCCACATAACTTATACTCTGAATCTTAAACATTCAGTTATACTGGCCGAAGCAGAGCAACGGAGACCATCCCCTCACAGCAGGCCACCCCCTTAGACTGGAGAAGACACATTGAACGAGTGGGCTGACATATTGTGAAAGAAGAAAAACTAAAGTACATGCAGACGGCCATAAAATGTACCGCATTTCAAATATATCTCTCAAACTGACAGCATTTACAAGATGTGGTATGTGATCCTCTGTAACAGGTTGTTTAGACTCCAAACTTGGCCACCCAATTGTCAGAGCTACAGCCTTAAAAACAGGTTGTGCTCTAGCAGGAAAATGAGTAAATACTCCCATCTGGTGGTAAAGATCAGAAAATATTATTTTACGTGGAAAAAAAAAAATGTTGCCCTCGGATTTGCAAACGGACACAGACGTTTCCCATTCATTCTTGAGTCTTACCAGCCTGTAGGTTAGATTTTGTTTCAATTGAGACCAAACTGATACAACCAGGTTTCTCACTTGATGAAATGCTTGAAACAAAAGTAGTTGTAAATACGTGATTGTTTGGGTTTTTCAAGCAAAACTGCAATCCATCCATTTTCTTATGCCTTTCAGAGATTTGGTTGTGCTGATGTTACTAATCCAAGTAGGGAAAAGCAAACATCCCTCTGCCCAGTGGCCCTGCCCTGCTCATACTGGAAGATTTCGAAGCTCCGGGTGGAATGTGCCTGGAAGACCTTTAGTCTTGATCAGATACACAAATTTACCTCAACGGACTGCCTTTTCTTTGATGTGTAGGACACAGCTTCATTCAAAGGTTTGGAATCACAACAGACTGGTAGTTTTGCTTTTTGCTGTAGCTCTTTCTTGACCACAACAGTCAGACACAGTGCCCATATTACTGTTGACGAGACCACGATTAGTCTTTGGCTCCATCCCACTGTTATCCATGGACAAGACTTCAAGACACTTGAATTCCTCCATTGAGACAAAGACCAACCAACAACCTGGAAAGGGAATTCACCTTTTTCTGTTTGAGAACCTTAAGACTCTGATTTATAGGAGCTAAAGCTCAAAATGGCTATTGTACACTAATGCACATTAAAGGTTATGGCTTGAAGACAACAGGACATTGTAACCCACAAAAAGCAAAGTCCCAGCAGTTCCCAAATAAGACATACTCCTCTTTACTCTTAAACCTTGAACTCCAGTTGATGAAAACCACCAGCAGGTTAAGGACTGTGAAGCCGTCCTCACCATGACAAAACTTAACTAAGTTTAAGTCTTTCACAATGCCTATTCCTGACTGGGGACATTTCTGAGGATGGATGACTGAAATCCACTCATAACACAAACACACTTTGCACACACACACTTGCACACAGGTGAGAGCAGACAGACATTCGGGGTTACAGTTATCTCAACACTCCACCACTGTCAAGTACTTTATTCACAATAAGGTCATTTTCTTCTTTAAAAAATCATTTTAATATACAACACAATTTTTGACAAGACAACTCCGTTTACAGCTAAATTTTGAGTTCTTGAATTCCAGCTTCTCTCATTACCAAAGCAAGCACTTAGGATGATGGGAGAGAGAAAGATGGCGTGAGGAGGACAGAAAACCACAGTGGGGAGCGGGTGTAGGTAGAAAGAATGACGAGAAGGGCAGGGAAAGAGTGGCAGGAGAAAGGACTATGCTTAGTATGATTTTCTTTGTACTAAGAACCAAAATACTCAAATGAAGTTAGAAAATAACAGTAATAAAAAACAGTAAGAAAGTAAGAATTAAAGAGGAAAAAAAAAAGCAGAGGTGTACCAGGATGCTGTATCCAAGGCAACCTCACATGCATGTCTGACGCTTCTGCTCTGTTCTGCCATTTTCACAAGTCCAAATACACAAAAACACACTCGTTCAGAGTGTGTGTGAGTGTGTGTGTGTGTGTGTGCCCCCTTATTCCAAACGAATGTGCACCTCGTGGGAGGGGCTGTGAAAGGGAGGCTAAGTGGTGGGGTACGGGGAGAGCGGGGTGCAGAGAGAAAGAGAGAGAG
Source organism: Poeciliopsis prolifica (assembly GCF_027474105.1). Lineage (NCBI taxonomy): Eukaryota > Metazoa > Chordata > Actinopteri > Cyprinodontiformes > Poeciliidae > Poeciliopsis > Poeciliopsis prolifica. Next base: position 10,758,961 of record NW_026562384.1, on the reverse strand, counting down.
AGAGAGAGAGACGAGGAGCATAATTCTGTGAGAAGGCGCAGGGAAACCTTCTCCAACATTTCTCCCTCTTTCAGTCCCTCCATCTCCCATCCTTCCCTTCTTGCTTAAGAGCCGAGTAAAGAGTCTCTGTCTCCCGTATCACAGCTCCAGTCATCTTCTGTCCAACTGTGCCACTGTGTCTGCATTTGTCAGTGTAATATATAAATATATATCTATAAGCAATTCCGTATCTGTGGAAACCTGGTTTTGGCAGGGGTTAAAATCTGAGGAGCAGAAGCCGCTTTAAGTTTGCTTCAAGGGGACCAAAAAAGAAAAAAAAAAAAGAAAAAAAAAAAAAAAAAAAAAAAAAAACAGGAGCTTGTGACATTATGCCAGGTTGACGTTAATACTGTCATTAGTGTACTTTACAAAACATAAATTAGTAGCAGAAGATGAACTTCTTGGGAGAGCTGTGTTGGTTCTGCAGTAGGGAATCCTCATTGATGTTGGGCTGTATGTAGGTTGCTGAACTGGCAGGCAATGAGCACAAGCTTAAGAGTCTGTCAGAACGGGGCTGAGTGGGAGATGGACAGAGAGATGACAAGGAGGAAGGAAAAAAAAAAAAAGAAAAAAAGATGCGCTCCTTTTCGCAACAGATGCACCCATCAGCCAATCAGCCCTGGATTTCCTCCTATAAAGGGTGAGATGCATTGCGCCACCTATAGAAAGAAGCACAAATAAAGGGATGCTTGTGAACACAGAAGTGCATCAGGAGAAATGAGAATATCATTGAAAAAAGTTCATGAAATTAAAGACAACATATTTCACAACTTTATTCAAACGTTAATTGGGATGATGAGGCTTTTAGCAAATGAAAACCCACAAGATGGGAGTTACAGGGACAAGCTACCTTCTTGGGTCAATGGACGGATGTAGAGATGATGTATCATTTGTACAACCAGCCAAAAGCAGAATTTACAACCATGAACAAGATGCAGAAATCCTTTCTGACAAGAAGAGTAAGGAGGCAAGACCAGCGCTCCATTTAAATTTGGAGCGCTGGTCAGCCAACAACAGGATTACTACAGAGTTCATCCCCCGAGATGCAGAGACTCTCAATGCAGATTTTATGCTCAGTGTTGACTTTCAATGCTGAATAACGCATCCCGTCATGCTGGCTCATATTTAAAAAATAACAGATGTGTGGGATAACAATGTATCCACTTATGATTAATGAATGGCTAGAGAGATCTCAAAGATGGCTCATTTTCATGGGTTTATGACGGAAATGTTTTGTGAAAAAAAGTTACAGCATCAATGCTATGTGAAACCCAGGTTGCTTTAAAAGTGACTGTAATTTCATTTCCAATTCTGGATCTGGTGTTCCTCAAAGCCACCAGCGTTCAAGCCAACCACAGTGACACCACTGCGAACAGACCAGATGGGCCTATCGCAAGGCGTGTACAAGTTGTCGTCCATGCTCTGGACACATCTGGGTGTAGTTGAAATCTTTTTGAATGGACTTTGCTTCACAATCCTCTAAAGGTTGCTTCAATTCCTTCTGTTCGTGGACAGTCTTTCCTTCCTCTCAAATTCCCATTGCTTTTCTTACAATACATTGTTCTGAATAGTCAACTTCTTTAGCAATTACTTTTTCTGGCTTATCCTCCTTGTGGAAGGTGACAGATTTTTTTATTTATTATTATTATTTAATCTACATTTTCATTAACTGTAAGCCAAGAATATTATAACTGACTAATTTAAGTTGGCACTTTGTCACTTTGTGAGTAATAAGGATATAGGAAAAAACATTTGATTTTCTTAAAACTGAAAAAGATTTTAATAACCTAATTTATTGACACAGTAAACTAACGACGTGAGAGGGGACATTGAACAGTGATGCTTTCAGGATACCTGCTATCTAGAAATGTACGTGTAGGTACGGGATGGAGATCGTCCCTCTGACTGGCCATTAGGTGAAACGTTCAGAAAATCCCAGATCAGAATGGTGTCGTCGTGAGAACTGCTGATGATCTGAAACTCATCGAACTGCAGGCGGAAAACACGGCCAGAGTGCTCCTGCGGATAAACGAGGTGCGAGAACCATTAGAGCGACAGCTAACAGGGAGGACATTTCTGCTTTTTTTCTCTACTTCTACAAGTTTTATATAAACAAGTTTTACATGAGACCATAATATCATTTTTCTGGGTGATTATAATAAATAAAATCATTTTAAACCAGTCCTTAAAAGTGGGATATTACAACTTAGCTTGGTGGCATGTGTAAACTACTATTTAGAAAGCAATGCCAAACAAATTTTTTAATGTAAAAAACCCCAAATAATTAAAAATTAAACTTAACTTTATGTTGAAGATGCATTTAAAGTCTTGCCTTTTGGCTCCATTCATTAGGCTATTAGTTTAGAAAGTAACTTTAAAAAAAACAAACAAAAAAGCACTGATTGGAACAGCTCACCACTAGAGTGCGCAGACATAATGTGCTAGCAGGGGCTCGTGGGTCAAGTGCTGCCTGAAGGTCCCACACTTTTATTTTGCTGTAAAAACAATATATACAAAATGTCAGCAAACAATTCTAGTTTCAGCTAAAAAAAAAAGAAAAAAGTTTTGATAAAACCTCACCCATCGTAGGCTCCGCTGACAATCCTTTTGTTGTCGAAGCGAATGCAGCGCACCAACTCCTCGTGACCTTCCAGCACTCGCAAACATGCCCCGCACTCGATGTCCCATAACCTGCAGAAAGAGAAGCCAATATTAACTTTAACAGCTTCCATTAAAACGGCTCAGATATGAAAGAATGACGCTTAAAAGTAAAGCTCATCATTTAAATAATAAGCTTTAAGTTGCTCTTCTGATGTTGTCCGCGTTCAGATTGGAATGCTCAGGCAATCTGTTTGTTCTAATATAAACAATAAAACAATACCCAAACCGCAGAAGTATAAATATGATCTTAAATTACTTCAGCTCTCATTGTATTTAAAATGTTAGGACTTTCTAAAGAGACGTTTTCTGATTTAGATCATCTATCCGTCTTTTTATCGCTCCCTATATATGCTTGGATGACCTTTACAAGAACTAGTTTCAAACTTCAATCAAATTCTACAAATCTGAGAAACATAACGCCAAAGTTGGTCTCCAGTTCAGCATTGTGGTAAATGGCTACTGAATCAACAAAGGAGAGCTACATTTCAATTTGATGAATTTTAACTCAAAACTGGATCAGTTTCTCCACACAAACTACAAATTGCTTATTGAAGCAAAGTTTGTGATTTTGACTACTTTTACCGTTATTTTTAAGAAAAGCTACCTTCCTTTGAATCAGCTATTTAAAATACAAAAACGATCTACAGAGTGAAGAAAAAAAAAAAAACTGTGAAATGGCCCTTTTCTAATTTATAAATGAGGGTGCATTTGTGAATGCACATTAATATTTTAGCTGATCAAGTATGTCACAATCTTATAAAAGGCATAATTCTGAGGATTTTTATTTTATTTTTTTGTATTGCAAATCAGATCAAAAAGATTTCTCACATTAGCCAATTTGACAACTACTGCAAACAAAATAAGTCAATTTCAGACAGCAGAGCTGGATTGCCAGTCATACCGGATTGTGTTGTCAGATGAGCCGCTGACTACCAGACGATCTCTATACTGTAAACAGGCAATCCCCCGCTTGTGACCATTTAGAGTGCGCACAAACTCACAGGTGCTGGTGCTCCACACCTACGTTGGACAAAAAGCATTTTAAATTTATGAGCAGTAATGAAAGCATGGAAGCACTGAAACCAAATGAAAGCATCAACAAAACTTAAGATTTTAAGACATCAAAATAAGTAATTTGATTAGCCCACCTTAATGGTGCGGTCCCCTGAGGCGGACACAATATATTTATCATCGAAGTCAACGACATTGACAGCAGCACGATGTCCAACAAGGACGCGCCGCAGGCTGATGTCAGTAGGCGAGGCCATGTCCCACACTGCAATCGAGCGGTCCTTGGAGCAGGTGACCATGAGACCATTTGCGAATCGCAGGTGAAGAACAGCCTCGTTGTGATGGATCAGCGTGTTCAGTACCTCACCCGTCGTGACTTCCCAAACCCTGCAGAGACGTACAGAGAGACAGGCAGAAGGTGGTAAATAGACAGAGAAATACAAAAAAAATCTGAAGATCCTTCCTCAGACAGTTGTTTTTTATTTATTTAGTTTTCTAACTGATGATGTCCAAATCTTCCTCAGGACCAAGACTGAAGCTTATTACATCAATTCCTGCCATTAAAAACGAATTTCGTCCCATTTTGGTTTTGGCTTTTTTGCACTTCATGAGGAAACTTGCACCTGGCAGGTGTACAGCTGATGGTTTAATAAAAAAGTTTCTATATTTTAGTCCAATTTTACAGCAAGAAGCATTTTTTATGCCTGAGATAAACAACCTGCAGCAGTAGGAGGTTTCCTAGAGTACCCAAAAACTACAAAAGTTTTTGTTATATCTGATGATGGCTTTTATGAGAGGCAGAGCTGGATGGAATCAGAAAAATACTGCAATGACTGTCAATTAGAATTAACCCACATTTCCCCCATCTGTATCTTTCTAACAGTATGGCAAACCCACCACTCTCCCTGAGCTGAAAAAATTAACAAAGATTAATATCAATATCAGGCCATATTATTGGTCCATCTAAGTGGTCCATTATTTCTGAATGTAAAGCTTTACTGCACAGTACATGAAATAAAACCTGAAAAAAAAATTTGCATTTACACAATAAATGGAAGGGTTATATTGCACCAATGACATTGTGATGGCGACTGGTAATATTAATCAGGGGTTATAATCAGTCCTATTTCACAAGAGAAAAGAAATATGAATAGAGATCAGAAGCTAATTAAATGGAAATAAGATGTACAAAATCTTCAAAAACTATAAATAAAAGTATAAAATTAAAATGGAATGAATTGGGAAAATGGGTCCAAAAATGGTTTCTTCAAGGGTACGGACAAGAAATGTAAGAAACGGGGATATGACCTGCCAAACTGATCCAGAGCAAAATAATAGTAATAATAAAAACCTAGGAAATGTTACACAGTATGTCCATGAATCTGTGGGTTTTATTCCAACAGCATGCATTCCTTGTTTATCAAGTCTGGCAGCATTTATTTTTCTTAAATAGTAAGTAAAAGGAGGACAAAAGCAAAAAAGTAAAGAAGTTCTTCCCAGTGTGGTTTTCCAGACATTGAAAACCCAATTCAAACATTCAATAAGAGACCAGAGATAGTTTATTGAAAACTGTTGTCTTCTGGTTGACATGTTTTCTTTTCCTAGGAATAGTTTGTGAAGATATCCATACTACTTGACAATGGCAAGTAGTGTGGCTAGTCTTGTTTTGAAAGGCAAGCTAACGACATGACTGCCACCTAATGTTAGCAGCAACACATTACAACCAAATACCTTTAAAGACCAATTTTATTAGAAAATCTGAAAATGAGTGGTCACCTCTAAATGACAGGATAAAATGGAACAGGACAAGACAGAAAACAAGGATATGAGAGTGAAAAGATGTGAAAAAGTTTAAAAGGGAAGAAATAAGAATAATGGGAGCAGGATTGAGAATGAAAGAAAAAAGATGAGACAGCAGGAAAGAAGGTTGGAAAAAAGAAGAAAACATGCAACAGGAAGACATGAAATAGAAAAACTAAAATGGAGATGTGTGTGAAAGAACCCCGTTTACTGTTTCTACCAAGCAGAGAAGCGATGATACTAAACTGCAAAGAGTTTGCATGTGTGAACCCACAGCTGCTTGTTCCTAAACTGCACCGCTGGGCACTGAGAATCAAATGCAAAACACATTGGAAAACCTGACAACTAAACCTCCAAACAAAGTGCCCGTCAAGCTATTGCTAAGGAAGTGAGGTCATATTTTCCTTGGATATTATCCAGCAGGCACGGCTGAAGTGTGAAGTAACAAGAATTAAAATTGAGCTTCTGTGTGCAGTAGCCAAGCATATGGCAACATAAAAACCCACACCAAGCCATTTTTGTGTATGCAGTGAAACATACACAAAAATCTTTAGCAACAGCTTTGAATGAGAAAACTTTAATATTCATATCCAGTTTCTTCTCAATGTGGTTATTGCCAAGTTGTGTGTTAACAATTAGGAGTAAACGAACAGCTTCCTAATACATCCAATTTTGGGGAAAATTATACCCTCATAAAAAAGCTATACATTATTGCGTTTTTTTTGTAATTTAACTACACTTTCCATTTGACTCTGTAGAAAGACTTCAGTAAATAATTTCCATGCAAATTTGTCATGCCTCTGCTCGCACAGCAGAAAAGATTCCCATTTGTGGCTTTCCAACAGCATTTGGTCTTTAAATGCTGTTGTCATACTTGCATCAACCACAAACATCCTGTCATCTAAACTGCTAACAGCTTACCATTCTGCACACTGTGGACTTTCAATTTGTTTTATAATTTCTAGAAGACAGGTTTGGATTGTATCCAGATGTACATTTATACAATTGTTAAAAAGTTGTCATAAAAATGGGTTAGAAACAAAAAAAAAAAAAAAGCAAAAATGCAAGTTTATCTGATTAATATACTGAGCTTTGCTACAAGAACAGGCTTCAAAAAAGGGCACAAAAAACATTTGAGTATTCAAATGAGGTATTGCATATTTGACAGAATGGGTTGTTTAGAGAACATGGTCCTATGATTTCCTTGATCCAGAACATGGGAGCAAATCAGTCAATTTGAGAGGAATTCAATGCATAAGATGCAATAACGTTGAATAAGGTCTAACGACGAAGGGGTTTACAAATATATATATAATTGCAGCTTTGCATTAATGCAGTGAAAGTCTGACCCCATCAACCACTGGGGGCTCCTGATGTCTGATGTGATGCTCTACATTCAGCAATGTGGGAGAGTCCTGAGCTCAGCGACGCCCGCTGCTGTAGCATTAGTCATCAACTATTACGTCGTTTAAAGCAGCACAACAAGTTTATGAAGCAGGAAACAAGAAACATAAAAAGTAAATAGGTTTGCAAATAAATAACTGGACCTGCCAAAATAAACATTCTAAAGCTGATTTGTCAACTAAATGATTTCCTTAAAAAATTACAAAAATAAATACATTTAAAACAAAACTGGCCGGTAAAGTTTAAACACCTTTATAAAAAACAAATACCTATTAAACATATTAACAATTTTTTTTTTCAACTTTCAGCTGTTAAAAGACTAATTAAAAATATTTTTGGGGAAAATCGTATAAAGCATTTCATGGTCAGTGTGTAATAAACCGTCTCATCCTATTAGGATGTTGCATTTAGCAAGTTTGGAGGTAAAGTGAACCCCAAACACGCTTCTGTAATTCCCAAGCAGGTTTTTTGTAGTCTTGCTGAGGGAGGAATGCTGCCATGTGAGGGTGATTACTCAGCACAAATTTCAGCTCAGTGACAATTGTCTAATTTTAGTGGCAACACCAGGATGACATTATTTTAGATGATCAATTGTCCTAATGTTATGATGGATCAGTGTATAGAAAAGTGATAGGGTGTGTCTACAAAGTTAATAGAGTTGCTCTTAAGAGAGAAAAAAAACTAATCGTTTTCAGGGTAATGACTGATATGAATTACACAACCAAATTGCCTTTGTTTTTATGTCACTGAGTTATAAGTTTTAATACAAATTTGTAAAACAAAGAAATGTAGAAAGACAAAAATCCAAATGATCATAAATACATAGTTCTTACAGACCTTTCACTACATACAAATATCCACCAAAGTCTTTGTTTTCAGTATCAAAAGCATTTTATAAAAATTTTATACAGCATCAAGACAATCTATACAAATGCAGAAGATTAAAGTTCTTTCAATAAGATGCCAAAAATACTCTGGAGAAAAGAGAATTTTGTCAAGCAAAGTTGCTGCATATCCCTCCTGACACATTTCTGCTTACTGCTAATTATTCTTACCTTTTGTCACTTATTTGTCTTTCCAAAAGAACAAATTATGGTGTTTGAAAGCTTGCGGCATTCAAACTAAATAAGTGTGAGACATCTTTCTGTTACGACAACATTCTTTTGAAATTAAATGTTTGGAGAGTGGCGTTTTTAGAAAGAACGTAGGCGGGCTCCCCGAGCTGATAACCTGACCAACCAACTCAAACAAGAACACATCGACAAAGAGCGATAATATTCTGTGCAATGAGGACAGTTTTTATGAACTGCAACAAAATTTAACTGGCATTTGTGGAAAAAAGAAACTATTTTAAAGACTCCCACTGATTTATTTTAAACTCTCTGTTTGTGGCTGCAGTGGAGTTTAATCCTTGACTTTTAAAACTACCCGTAGATGAAAGAAGCTGTTTTCAAAATAAATGTCATGAGTACAAGAAAAGCGACTGATTCTTCAAGCAGCAACTGTTAACACACTCACTTGTGTTTTCTCACTTTCCATAAATAAGTGTTTATCTGTGTATCAATATATGAATGACACTGTACTTCAGTTACATTACCCACTAATGTTACAATTCTTAGTTCAAAGTCTTTGTCTTTTAGTGCGACAATAATATTCAGTCCAATGCTTACTCTCCAATCAGAATCAAAAATACATGCTGCTCTTGCGGCAGTGATAAGTTTGTCATACCTGACAGTCGAATCAGAAGACCCAGTGACGATGACTCTCTCATCATACTGGAGACACAATACTGAGCCTGTGTGGCCGGTCAGTACCTTCAGACATTCCAGTGTTTGTTTATCCCAGATCTGCGAAAGAAAAGGAAGAGAATGAAGAAGATGAGTGTGTGAAGGGGAGATTCTGGCAGCGAAGGACACTGTGAAAGAGAAAGAATATGTGGTTTTGCAAACGGTGCAGATTTGGGTCACACCAAGAATGGCCTGTTCTTGAAGCCATGTCCTTTCACCGTTTATGCTCCATTTCTCTACTGCTCTGCATGCAAATCAGAGCCATCAGGGTCTTCAAAGCCATGTGTCAGCCTCCTCCATAAAATTTAAGACACTTCTCGCCTCCCACTATTAACCCCTTGTCGTCTCTTGGCTGAGGACAACACTAGAGCCGAATCCTTTTATCCCATAATTCACTGGTGCCTGGTCTAAGTACCTAGTGTTTCAGCTAGGCACCACAGAGAAGAAGAAGGTAAGCTACTCTGCCCCAGAACAACATTTCATTTCTAAATACATAAACACTGGCTTGACTAAATCAACTGTGCTGAGAATGCTGAACTGCTTTGGGCAACACATTTGGTTCTCCTTTGCTGGTGGTACCAAACAAAGCCATTGGGATCAATGTTAATTACTTCAACGTGTCCATGTGGACCAGTGAGGCAGACAGAAACATGTCAACAATGTGTTTAACTGTCTCAGTTCAAAAAAACGGGTTGGGAAGCCTACAATTACTCTGTAAAACTATACAAGTTAAGTGTAGTGCTGAACTTTAGCTGCAGATGCACTTTAATTTCCCTACTGAGGGACAAACATTTACTCTATTTCTGACCAGCTGGCCTTATATTGGAAAGATGAATGGAATTAGAGATTAGGGACCACAGCTTCCTGTGAATGGTTAAAATCTGTAAGACCCCCTCTAAAAGCAGTTATAGCTGCTTATTTTAACAGTTCAAACATAAAACGAAACTTAACATGCGTCAACACGCACAGTGAAAACTTCCTTAGCACTGCCGCAGAAGTTAAAATATACAGTCTTCCTTAACTCTACTCTTGGGGGTTCAGCCAATGAGTATCAAGGAAAATGCACAGCAGTCCTGGTTTAGGTGCTTTGCAAACACCAATCAGGAACATGTCAAGTAGAGTTACACCTCTCAGTTTCCTGAACTAGATTTTCTTTCAAATGTTCCAGATGTGTGCTATGAAAATAATTCACGTATATTAGAAAGATGAATGAAATTAGAGATTAGGCACCACTGTACTCGCTACTCAACTGAGCAATGAGTACATATAATATTAAGTTACATTCCATAGAAAAATCTGCAAATTCGAGAATAAACAAAATGTATTGTATACTTTGGCTACATAAATATTAGTCAAAGTATGAAACTTAATGTCATCTTTGAAAAACCATATGCGGACAATCATTTTTTCTTCCCTTGAGCAACTTAAATGTGGTTCCATTTGTGATCTGAATTATGAATTATGTGGCATTCATATCAATATGTGTTTAAAAAAAATAAAGGGAAACGGCTGGGGGAATAGTTATGCAAACTGACATACCTTGATGGAGTTGTCCCTAAGGCCACTGATGATCTTCTCATCATCGTACTGGAGACAATAAACACCTTTACTGTTTTCTGAGCGACACTGAATCCTTTGCAAGTTGTGTCTGCCACATCGCCAATTAGCCTCAATTGTCTACAAAGAGGAAGGAAACAAAATAAACATTCATGAAATGAAAAAAGACAAAAAAAATACCCAGGTATTATCACTAAACTATCAAGAAAGTTAATTCCTGGAATGTGAAAGTCGTTACTTTTAACAATTTAGTTTAGCATCAATATTAAAATATGTGCTTAAGTCATAAAGAATAAGTAATCACAAGAAAGGCAGATAATAACTAGAACCACGTTTTGTTAACTGTCAAGCAAAAAATATTTATGTTCAATAATAAGCAGTCTCTGACACGAGTAACTTATTCTGATGTACGCAACTTTTGATCTTCTGATTTATGCTATATTTAACTTGGAACATTTGGTCTTTCTTGGCTGTAAGCTCTGCCAGCAAACTGAAAAGAGCAAGAAACATGAATTGCTCTCAATACATTGCACACCAGCCAAGGTGAAGTCTTACTAGACAAAATTTACTTCGTGTAGATAACAGTTGCACAAGCTCCACAAAAGTATTTGTGGGGAGCCTCTATTACTCAACTGAGCAGTGAGTACAGATCAGAAGCCAGAGCAGTCTTACTACAGAATCTCATAGATGGTTACAAAAAAGGGTTATATCTAAAAACCCTAAATCAAAAATATGGTGATATTGCAATAAATAACTCCAATAAACTCCCCAAACAGAAATAAAAAATTAATGCAAGTAAATTATGTACATTTAAAATTAACAATTAAATGTGTTGTTTTTCATTCCTCTGGACACCATTAATATAAAAAAGCCATTTTTTTAGTGAAGGTGGATAAAATGTCATAAGCACAAAAAGAAACAGCATTTTACCATTTTAAATTGAAACTAAACTAATAAATAATCTTTTAAAATAATAAGTTAAACGATGCCTTACCTCTATGTCTTGAATGATCTTAGGATAAAGCGAGTGATAGTAGGAGTTGGGCGGGATTTCTGATGTGCGGTTCTTGAACAAATATTTCTCCCTGGGGTGTGAAAAAAAATATACAATATAAGAAAGGCAAATACTGTTTTTAGTGGAATTTATGTTACCTTTAAAAAACTGAAGACAAGGATAAATAGTATACTACAGTAGTCTTGATGTTTCTTTTCCCTTACTCTATTGAAGATACAAAACTAACAACTAACATCCTTTTTGCTATAAAGATGGTTTTGCTTTTATCCTCACCACTGGTGTCTTTCAGACAGGCCTTTCCAAAGCGGGTCGGTCCGGACCATTCGCTCAATGAGCTTCTTCCACAGCATGCCCTCAGAAATTACCCTCTGCCACTCTTTACATACCAGCTCTGCAGCGCAAAGCGAACGTGCATCCAGAAAAGACAGGATGTTCTCTGCAATGTGATCCAAGCCTTGGGCTGGAGAGAGGGAACAGAGGTGAGTGTGAACAAGCCAAGGCAGCAAATTAATACAATTCTCTCAAGTCAATTTTTGTTTGCCAACGGCTGCGTTTTTTTCCTTTTTTTCAGCAGTTCTGCAAATGCATTGCGTAATTTTGCAGCACAAGCTTACAATGTTGTTATTTCCTGTTAAAAAGCTTTCAATTCATTTGATTTATAACTCTAGTGACAGTGTAGAGAACACCATGCTTATTAAAAGTTGTAACCGTGTTGCATTATTGCACATTTGCACCTGGCAATGCAGTGATGAAATCCCTCTGCAGCATGGGTTTGAGGTAGGAGTTGATGTGGCCGTGCTGGTAGTGGCACATACGGGATATCAGCCGCTCGACAAACTCCACTTGGTCAGCCTCTGACCACTGGTCGAACAAGGCGATGCAGTGTTCCTTCTCCTTCTCATAGTTCCCTTCTGACGGACGCTTGCGAGACCCTATTACAGGACCGTTAGTAAGCTGAAAAACAATAGGAAAAGCTGATTAGTGAAATGTCCCCCGTTGATTTTGATTAGCTTTATAGCATTTTCGTAAGAGTTCAAATACATACAATTTATGTAAAAAGAGATGAATCTGGTATACGTGAGAACTTGGCTTTTTGTTTTTAGTTTCAAACAGTGTTATGTTATCAGTGAAACAGAGTAAATCCTATCCATCTAATGATACCAAGATCCTGATGCCAAATGAGCTAATTTGAACTGGACTCCATCTATTGACACAAGGTTTCTTCAAGTCAGAAAAAATTATATTTAGGAAGTGGCTTTTTAAAATTATAATTTTTCTTCAACACTTGCAAGAATTACAAAAATTAACCTAAGGAACGTTTCCACTAAAACTTTTTCCAAGTCATTTCCTGTGGCGTACTTTTACCCCCCTTGAGGTCAAACAGCATGCACCAGTGCAAAAACGCAGTAACGGGGTCAAATTTTAGGCCCAGACAGAAAAATAGCATTTTTCTATTACCCCAAGCCTTCGGTATGTACTTGGGCGGAACATTATATTTTAGCGATTTTTGTTTAAAACTCCATAACAGTATAACATTTCTGTTAACTTCAACTAAAATCTCACAAAGTGTTTTGACACCAATGCAGGTGTTTTCCTTAAATTCAAAAGCAATCGCAGAAGCTCCATTTTCTTTTCCTGACAGTATCATCACACAATAAAAAAAAAAAACTCCAAATGCCACATATTCATTTTTTATTGGGGTTTTACAAAAATGGTATGTTTTATCCAAAATTTAGATTTTATATTAGGTTATTTCCAGACACACCTTCACCATTGTAGTCTTCTTTGGCGACAGGTCGTCCACTAAGGTCTGTGACTCCATCCCTGACGTGGTCTGTAGAAAAAAAAGAGACAAAAAACACAAATAAGGCAAAGCTTAGTGAAGCCCTTTATTACAGTCTGTAAAAGCAACTTTAGGCGTTCAGGAAGGCAGCAGTGTGGACAGAGCTTTGAAAAAGAAGTGTAACAAATGCAACCAAGAACAGACAGGTTACCGCTGAGATTTCGGATAAGTTAACGCAACAAACAGCCGTGCCTACACACACACACACGAAGTGAAACAAACAAAGAGTCTAAAACAAAAGAAATCTGTTTGCTTGTCTGTGACGTGGGCTAAGTAGTCTGGGCAGGAAATTAAATCGCAAAATTATGAGTATGTCACTGGCACCAACTCAGGCATGGCAGCAGAGAAGGACGAAAGTAGGACAAATAAAAGATCCTAACCATTTCAAGCAAGGATTCTGACTAATATGTATTAATTATTATTCAGTTATATCATTTACAATGAAAAACAGTTTATTTACCAAATCATCACCAACAGAAGCGTGAGAAGCTCCTTTAAGGTAAACATTTATTATGTAAGATTGTTTTAGCTCACATGGACTTCACACATTGTTATGCAACAATCACCAATTTATAAAATTACTTTCATCATAACTTGTATGATGACAAAGTCCAGCTGCATTCTGGGCAAGGATGGGCGTTAGGCACTTCAAATTTTATTATAATAATTAGTATTTATTGCAATGACGTTAAAGTGACAATATAAAGTACTGACAAAATTGTCCTAGCCTTTATGGCATAAGTTGATTGCGCATACTGTCAAAGCAAAAACAGAGGACTTCAAACAGCAACCATTATAAAAATGGGTAATGCATGTAAAGAGTTACATTTAGTTGTGTGACTACAAGTAATGGCATTGAAACATATTTTTGAAAGACAGTTATATGGAATATCATGGAACAAATAGCGGAAAATTAAAAATTAAAAAGTCAAACTATTGCGATATTAAGACATACTTTTAAATACTGATCAACTTTGTGTTTGCAACATATCACAAATTTTTGCTGACACGTTTGCATGTGTCCAAAGTTCCCAAATCTTGATGTTTGGTTAGGTTATCCGTTTAAAAACAGTCCAAATTGCATGTGCAGTAGTAAAATGTTCAACAAACGCTGGTGCGATCGTGCTGGTTCTTTTCAATTAGCAGAACATTTAACAGAACAGAGTGAGCAGAAAACTAAATGACATAGTTCAACAGTCATATTCTTGCTGAAATAAAAATGACTCACACAAATGCTTTACCTTGAAAAGAATCATTACTATTCTTTGTGCTTACTATTCTTGTGGTGAGTCAGAGCCACACCACAAAAATGGCTATTGGAGGAAAAAGAAAAGTAAGCAAAAAAACAATGAGGTTGTAATAAAATGACAGTTAGTGCTCGTGTTGCAAAACTGAAGTGATCATCAGTATTCTGGTTTATAAGTGCTGGAACAGTTAAATAATGTGCCCCTTCTGATGAGATGCACCGAAAAGAACAGTCTGTTATACAAAATTGGGCAATTTTGGCTTGATTGGTCCTGTCCAGTGACCAGCAGAAAAGAAACTGGAAATGATTAATAAAATCACCATACTGGGTCATGCTGATACAAACACTCTACGTCTACCGAAACAGAACATGACGTACTGAGGGAAGAGTGAAGTGTTACAGAATGAAGCGAGCGGAAACACACAAGGTGTAAGAAGCTATTTAAAAGGAAACTGTGCTTTGATGACATCAAGATGCTTGTGGTTTATTGAAGATGCAGAAAAGCGAAACTTAAAGCAGGACAAAAAGTTTTTTAGCCTTTTGTGCTTTTGTTAGTTTTTATAAATTCTAAAATATATTTAGTTAGCTGATAATACAAGATTTTAAAACTAAAAAATTGTGACATTCGCAATACCAACAATGCTCACAGGAGGAAGCAGAGGAAGTGAAAGTGGTTTTTAATATAAATTCATAGAGAAACCAAAATATTGACAAATATTTACAAAACCATATATTCAAAATTGGTCACAATTCTGTTCGGTGCAACTTTATAACTTGTTTTTACTAATCTTTGTGTGAAAAAAAAAGTTTAAAAACCTGAATTGGTATGTTTTTGGTATTTTTTGGACAACCTCAAACCCTTACATTTACCAAAGCAGACAGGAGACACGACTGAGATGGTCATGCAGAGCAGAAGATAAGGAAGAACAAATCAAAAACTGACCAGGTTATGGTAGGCAGGCAGGCAAGCAAGCATGTAGCCTGTCAGAGCTTTAAGGAGCCCCCCCCACCTCGACCCTCACACCTCCATGTAGGAGAGAAACTATTACTCCTCAATGCAAGGTTATTCTCTGGTGGCCATGGGAGTACTTTCTCGATTTTCTTTGAAGTACTTTAATATTTTGAGAATATCCAGCTTATCTAATATCTAGTTTTATAACAAGCAGCTTTGTTTCTTGGCAAAAATTGGGCTACTAGCAAGAGCGAGACAAAGGAACCAGAGAAGAACCCAAAAGCTGAGCAGGGGAAAAGGAGAAGAGAAGGTTGGGTGGTAATGTGGACTGTGAGTGGGTGCTGTCTGTCTGGACAAGGTTGGCATGAGCAGTCATGTGGAGAGGTCAAAGGAAAAACTGAAAGAATGAAGAGATGGCGAGGGAGGAAGGGAGATAGGGGGGAGTAGCAGAATTAAGAGGAGAGAGGCAGAACCTGGTTGTGAGCCCGGGTGGAGGGGATGCTCTGCAGGCACCTGAGTGCACACAAACTCTCAGCCACCGAGGAGCAGCCCAGCCAGAGAGAGCGAGGCACAGAGCACTGTGTGAAAGAGAGAGAGGAAGGGAGGAAGGGAAGAGGAGAACGAAGTGGACAGGGTGAGGGAGGAAGAGAAAAAGAAGAGCAGGAAACCAGAGATGGGTCGTAAAGAAAACAGAAGAGGAAGGATGATGAGAGTTGATTGAAGGAAGCCAAATAATTTTAGTGAATGGGTAAGTCAATGGATGAACAGATGGGTGAAGTGGTGAAGTTGGTGAACAACAGGACAAGTGAATTATGGTTTCAGTGCAAGAATATAAAACCAATGGGTAAATAAATAGGGTTTGGTTTGAAATTGAGAGAGGGCGAGTGTTTAACCATCAAAGGTGAGGAGAGAAAAAGGGGAAGAGGTGGGGGGATAGTGAAGGGAAAAACCAGTATTAGAGCTACACACACATTTGGCACAGTGAGCGTAGGAACACACACTCATTCACACCAAAGATACAGACTGGTAAACACACGCACAAACCAAAGCATTAATAGACATGAATAAGGTGGAGATAGGTAGAGGAGAGGGAGGGGCAACGGGATTAATTGTAGAATATTTTCATTTTGACAGAAACCCCACCCACTGTTCTGCCATCCCCACTCTCATGAGTGGCTAGTGGATTAGTGGATAACACCGGGACAGACAAACAAATAAATGAATATAATCAAACCAATCACAACGACACAAACTAGGCAGGATTCAAAATTAGTAACAGGCCTTAAAATCTTCTGTCTGCTTAACCTACAGAGTTTTTCAGTTCCATGTGTAAATTTCTTGATACCTAATTTAAGAAAATAAGGAAGTGGAAGATCAAAGTCTATAAGCAACAGATGTGAATAAGAGCTTAACAAGCTATTCTTTCTACATCTACAGGTTTAGAACATTTGTAGTTTTATGTATTAGACCTTGTCACATGGTTCTTGAAATGTCACAATTACGAGTAGAGAGCACAGAAACTAGTTTATGACTCAATACTTCTATTAATCAAGTTCACGCGAAATTTGCTAAATTATATTTCTCTGAACTCGGGAGGGAAAGCTTCTCTGTTTTGGTAAAAGGCAACAAAACAGCTCTCGAATATTTACTAAGCAATCCATTATTATTAAAAAAAATAATAATATAATTTGAGATATTAGGCTAAGTGCGGCAGGTTTGGATTTTATTACAAGAGGAACCGAGTAGTTCGGTATTTCTAATATGTAATATCTATCCAAAGAACTGTATATTAGTTATTTTATGTTACGTTTAATAAAAATAAAAACGTGCTTCTGAATTATAAAAAAGCTGATGCATTTTTTCTCCAATTACGGCCCCTGTAAATGTTAATCTTCGCTAACATTTGTTAAGCTAATATAGGCTAGCAACCTAGCTCACAGAGAAGGCTCATAAAAATGCATTAACGGTTACCTAAATATTACATTTTTCAAATAAAACGGATATTAAGGCAATAGCTTAAACAAATATTTGCCATAGCTACAAATATTCGCGTTTTAGTCTGGAGATATCTGTGAAGAACGCGAGGTATATTTAGCCCGCTAGCTCCGAAGCTAGGTGCTAATGCTCGCTGACAGTGGGAAAGCTATGTGAATGAAAAGGCAGTACACTTCCTTCTACGCACTTTAGAAATATAAACAGACGATGAGCATTTTGTTACGATAGTCGCTACCTGTAGTCGTGCTTTTCGTATATCTGGTTGATCGCCAAAAATGCTACAATGTGTGAAGTCTGACCAGAAACAACATAGTATAAAAGCGTTAGGCGTATATTGACGTGGTTCGTCGCCTCTTAGGCAGTGTTAGCCGGGTAGCTAGATAAGTATCAGACAGGGCCCTGTTAAAGTGGCGCAGCGTCACCGCAGTGAACACTACACCAAGAATTCTCACCAGTCTTCCGCCGACGACCAGTTATAAGCCCCACTACTTCGTCATTAGTTATAACCTCGTCTCAAAACAACACACATTTAATATGTTTTAAATGACCGCCCGAAGCTCTTGTTTGACCATCGGTGTGTTAAACATTCGTATCGAAATGTACCGATATGTTCAGGCCCTCCCTCTCTGATTTCTGGTCCCCCTCCTTTCTCCTCCACCTCTCTCGACAAGCCGCTTCAGTTCACTCCTGCCGTCGAATCGAGCCTCGGCGCCTTCACCAAACAAAAGCCTGACAGCTACCTTGTCGGATGTGTGGTGTGCTAACACTGAATTTGATCTTACCATCAGTTCCACCGTTTTGTCTTCCATCTCCGGCTCCATGTTGATGAACCCCCCCGAAAGTCGCTGTGAAAATGGAAACCCAGCCCTGCGTCGGCGGCCCGCAAATTCAGAGACGTCATTCGCTTCGCGCAACCACACTGCTTCGGTAGGGCAGTGTTAAAAGGGTGGGTGGGGGATGGGAACGCCCATCCATAAAGAAACACGCTGATTGGATGGATTTTGACTAAGGAGGTGTGGCCTAGCTGCTTAGCTTTTTATTTATTGGCTTACTGCGCTACTAAGGCTTTCCTCGGTGACTCCCCCAAACAAAAAGGCAAATGGATGAAGATACTGTTGCTATCCTGAAGAGGGGTACACCAAGGCAAAATCAATCATCCGCATTGTGTTGCTATGAAATGATGCAGAATGTTGGCCATTGAAACCAGTTGTATGTGACTTAAGGGATGTGTCAATACATCCCTTAATATACAGTGTTCAATATTGTTTGCAAATGCTTGGAAAGGTTTTGTTTCTTTGCTTTTTCATCAAAATTTCAATAAAACCATTAAGTTACAGCATGGTTCATGCTATAACTTAAGACGGCATAAAGCATTTTTCTTATATTCAGATAACACTAAATATAAGAAAATGGGACTACAATTGCACTAAGTTCGAAAATGTAACAGCTTTTCTTTAAAACGTACTTAATTATTTAATAATGCTGTCACTAAAACGTGTTAAACGCCCTTAAACTTTTTTTTAGGGATATTGGCTCAGAATCTTGAATGTATTATTTTAAGAAATGTTATTTCAGCCAATGGAAAAAAACAAGGCACAGGGATGATGAAAATATCAAATTAATTAGTTTTTTCCAGACATAAAGGGCAAAATGCAGAGTATTATAAAAGTTGAGTTATATATATATAAAATTAACAATAATCTCTCCATATATTCACAACTAATTATTGATAGCAATTTATCATTTAGCAATAAAAGGAGCTTACAGTCTTTTCACAAAATTTAGCTCTATTTAAAATAAATATCTGTATTACAGCAATATATTTAGATTGTCAATTTAGTCAAAAACAGTACATATTTTCATAATGCATTTAACCTGATAAGGACACTTGTGAAGTAAATTTGCATCAACAGATTTTACCAAATGGATATTGAAACGTGTTGGAGATTTGAGGTTACTTTTTTAGGCAAGTTTGAATGTATAAAGCCAACTTGCAACTGATCAAAATGTGCACACACTCAGCATGCATCTTTTAAATTTCACTGACACAGAACTGTCATGTACATTTCATTTCATGCAGACCACAGTGGGAATAAAATGAAGATTGTGGCGTCTTCAAAAACAATTCATACATGGCACAGGATCAAGACCAGAGCACAAGGAGGTCGAAGTGGTTTTCAGCAGTTCAAATTTAATACTTTGTCCCCCTTTCTCTACAGAAACCCAGGTAAAAAAAATCCCCCACTCTCATAAAATACAACAGCAGCAGTTACCAGTAAAAAAATGTAATGCAAAAAAAGAGAGAAAGCAAAGAGGGGAGGGAGAAAGAGAGTAGGAGGATGAGGAGACAAAAAAGGAAAATATATATTTTCTATATCTGAGGAGCGAGTCCAAAGTCCATCATCAGACCATGTAAGGGGACAAGAAGGAATCTGGGAACTTGCTGTTGTGTTTGTTCAAAACTGAGGGCAGATGGGGCCAAAAAAAAAAAAAAAAAAAAAAAGAATCAAAGTGAGTCAAGTCCAATCCAACTAGGGGAAGGAACCAGCACTCTAAGGCAGGGATTTATTTCAGGAAGGGCTTTCTCCCTCTCTGGATGAAAGAAACTCTCACTCCTCTTCAGCCTCTGTGATGCATTTTGTCGTGTACAGATGTATTTTGCAAGTTTGTGTATGCAACAGGTAAATCGGAAGATGCGTCTGTCATATATATGGTCAACACAGTAGCCCCTCTCACTTGCTGCAAGAGAGGTGGCATTTTTCTTTCCTTATTTCTTCATTCATTCCTTTCTTTTTTTTTCTCCCAATATCAGTCCAAGACTACCTAGTAGTCATCCAAATCAAAGAACTCGTCGTCCTCTCCTTGGTACTCCATGCCCTGGAAATCCACCCTGTACCGCAAGATACCTATGACACAAAAGTGAATGAGTAACTTCCAGAAAACGTTGTTTACTTTTGGTAGAATAACTGCTCCATAAAGAAAGATTTCCATAACTCAACAAATTAGGATCAAATTTGTTGAGCCATTATTCATAACAAACCAGATATTATCCTATAATTTGCAGCATACCTGGTTGTCAAATTTTTATAAGCTTTGTATTCACATGTAGGATTGAAGCATTGCTCTTCTAAATACCAAAAAACTTCCATCTTATTTGATCAAATATGGAAACTTCTACAGCTGCAAAGATGATTTATGTATTTTTCAAAAACTTGATGTTTTAAGTGAAGTTTATTTGCAACAAGTGTACTATTCCAGTCTGTTTAGTTTTACTAAAACCATCAGCATACTGACCCCCAATGCCTCCAAAGCCCTTGACAAATTGGGACCCTTCCTGACTTTTGTCTGTTACAATTTCCAGCGTTGCTCCAAACTTCTTGTAGTTGTTTGCGAACCACTCCAGCAGTGGCATACTCTCAATCAGCTCGTGCTCCTGCCCCGTCTTAAAAAAAAAGACAAAAAAGGAGGTGGGGAACTTTATCATTTGGAATTAGGTTTTAATTAATGCAGATGTTTGCAGTGCTCACCTCCTTGTCTGTAAAGTGTGACTTGTCTTTCTCTTGCTCAGGCGTCAAGTATAAAATCTTCTCATCTAATGAATGACGACATAAATATTAGAATTACATTGAAATAATAATCCCATGGCTAGACTAGGGTTAAAGGTACATTATAGGATAGTACCATTCTCTGCCCCGTTGCTCTCTGCCCCATGCACACGTAGAACATAACGCATTGTGTCCAAGTTCTCATACACTATAAGGATCTCCACCGCTCCCATTTCCAGGGCTTTCAGCGTGTCCTCCACTCCAAAGCAGTACTTCCCCGTATCCTGACTGATCTCATCAAAGTACCGCCCTGCAGAAAGAAGAAAATAACAAAACAAAAAAGAAAAAGACATCAAACAACTGGTGAATATCTATTTCTTGAAATGAGAACAAAACAATAAAGAAATCCTACCTATGAGTTTCTTCTCCTGGATGAACTTAACATTCGACAGGACTTCTGCCGACAGCTCGATAGCTTGGTTGAAACCGTTTTCTCCTCCATATGAGATGTCAACCAGCTTCAAAACCTTAGCCTGTAACCTCTGTGGTAAAATACATAGAAATGTGTTAAATATCTAAATAATTTTCTGGACTGAATTGAAATCTGATTGTTTTTAAATACTAAAAAATATGGCTTTTTAGTCTTTAATGTAATAAGTTCTATGAATGATGTATTTGGAAAGAAAAACACACTTACAGGGTCAAACATATCAGACTGGCTTAGTTCAGTCTTAAAATCTGCAGAGCCAGCCAAGACCATTCCTGCCACATTAACTTTGTCGTTGGAGACAAAGAGCTGGACAGCAGTCTCAGCAACTTTCCTCACGTAGTTATGTCTCTTTTCCATTCTTAGACGAGCAAAACGCAGAGCAGACTGGCCTCCTCTACCTGAAAGAGGGTGATAAAAAATATATATATTTTGAAACTCTGTAAAAGCAAGAGTAACAACATTAAACCAGAACAGGCCATTATTTAATAATCCGCACTGTCTTTAAAAAGAGAGAGAAGAAAAAGAACATCATTGTTATCATTGAGGTGGCGCACCGTGTTTCTTGGGTAGGTCCACAGTGAACTTGTGCAACACCTCCCGGGTGTTGCCCTGCAGCGTGCCAAATAGTGCCCCGCTACCGTCGATCACAATAAAGCCAAATTTGCTATCATCGGAGAGCAGGGCTGTCAATGCCTGAGAACAGCAAGAAAACAAACGTGTAACAATGTTGAACTCGTGAAAGATAAACACGTTCACACATGAAAAATGATCTCTAGAAGGAACATGAAGGAATGAATTTGAGTAAAATCTCTCACCTCGGTGTGGAATTTGTTATCACAGAGGTACAAAGAGGTGTTGATTGGTTTAAAAGGCTCAAAGTCGATATTGACTTTCTTCTCCTTGCCTTCCTCTGTCACAATTGTGCCACAATACACAACTAACCCATTTGGTGGCACTGACAAAAGAAGGAAGACATGCAGGTTAGATACACGTTAGGCTCCAATACTGATACACAGTGTCTTTTTTGGGGTAGGGCAGGGGCAGAAATTGACTATTGGTATAATACAGTATTTCGAGAGAATATGCAACTAAAATAAAAATAACAAATTGTGGGAAAAGAACTAGTGAAAATATAGTTCCTATCTAATGTTTTGTAATGTACAGTTTGTGCAGATAAGCATGTTTTGCATTATCATTTGGAAATTACTTTTCTTAATTTGTCCTTGTGTGTTGGTTATGATGAACTAATGGTGTTTGTAATTCTCAAAGACTGTGTACGACTGGGATTGATACTTTTGGCATGTGAACTATTCCCAGTCCTGGTTTCATGAGCTCATCATTTAGTGCCATTTTAACACTGTAAAATAGGATTAAATGTAATAAAAGTGTACTGTTTAGCAGTTTACTAAAACTGTGGTAGCTTAGCAGTTTTTGTTAAAGAGTGAAGTTTATTTTTAAAGCAGTATTTATGTTTGTGAAACTCTTACTCCAGGCAGTGATAGATTTACAGCGGAATAGACTGTCGAGTTACTTTAAATTACTTTTCACTGTCACTTATCTTTATCACACTACTATGGCTATACAATATTTGAAAATCTTATGACTCTTAAAACTATAAATATTTTGATCACTATATTAGGTATGACATGTGCCTATTTTTTTCTTCCCTTTCTTTCCTCATTTGCCTTTACATCTCTCTGTGACCTTTAGCAATTCAGGCAATGTACTCTGGATGTGATGTAAGCATTTGCTGCCATAATACTATGCCCAACCAGCTAAATATCACAGTAAGGTGCATATTAACAGTGGATAACATTTAGAATACAATTGCTAGGTAACAATTATTGCACTCCAAACAGTCCTTTGATATATTAATATTGAACACACTGATGCACCTATTTATTTTAACACGTACCCTTGTTGTAGAGTTTTAGTCTTTGCTGTACAGAGGTGATGGCCCCGAGTACGGAGAGTCTGTTAACTCGACTCTTGATGTTGGAAGCAGTGCCAAACTCATCCGCCAACATCTTGGCTACTCTGGAAATCTGGTCCTTTGGGGGAATGATCAGTGAGATCATGCTGGTGCCATTGCTATGTAAGAGATGAGGATTTACAGTTAGTGCCTGAAAAAAACTCAGAGAAGGAATAATATACTATAATAATATATAATAATCTTCTACATATACTATTGGTCAACTATTGTTGACAGTAATATAATGAATATAATACATTAATACCAGGATTCATTTAATTAACTTCTATATGACCTTCTGTTACTCCAATAACTCCATTTTTATTTCTTTATTAGTGTGTAAACACACAGTGTTCCTTACAGAACATCACAGATAAAAAGGTTTTAAAGTGAAGGGTCAACAAAGATGGTCTTTCATCTGTACACAACTAAATCACTGTCCTTGAAAGCAAAAACTGTGCATGGCATGTGTATCCTTTCACGACCTGTTGTGAAGACAAAGCATACTGGTACAGCCTGACACCGGACACAAACACTCAACAGCAGGTAGCAACGGCGGGATAAATGTAGGGCTAACAGTCAACTGTGTGTAATATGGTGGGCCTCAGAGCACAGCACTAAATGACAAGCTGTCACAGAACAGACAGTGAAACAGGACACAGGTTTCAGATGTGAATCCTGATCAGTACAGACACTTAAAACGCTCATGTCACTTAATACTAGTACTAAGGAAATTTATTTTCACCTTCCGTCCTAGTCAGGTCACTCTTCAGCATAACACTCAGTGATTGCTGGCCATGAGGTGACCAACATAAAGAATCTTTAGGGGATTTTTTTAAAATTCTGTCATACGAGACATGTCAACATCAACGTAGCAAACTTGATCTCAAGCTGTAAAATGTATATCGGGGAGCACATGGAAGCCAAACGGTACACATTCTTCCTTTCTATTAAACTGCGTTTTATTTAAAGCCACCCATAGCGGCCTCTTTCCAGAGATGACGTCTGCTAGCGGACTGTGCTAGCAAAAAAGCTAGTATCGCTGCTTCCACATTACTACTCTTAATTTCAGGAAACATTTAAAAATTCAGAAAAATAGTCTGACAAAATACAATTTAAGCGAAAACACCATCGCGTCGTAACACATAGTTTAAAACTCTTTGACACATTGATAGCGACGGGAGTTAGCACTTAGCAACCAGCTAACAAAATAGCAGCTAACGTAGCAATGCTAACCACTCCCAAATTCGGCCTCATTTACTCGATGTCCAGCTGTTGCGGCACCACACATTCACATTGTTACTCGTTGCCATAAAACTGAGGCGCAACGACCGCAGGCATCAATTTGACACATAGCCTAAATTAATCGCTTACCCGCGGGCAGCTTCCAAACTTTTGATCAGCTTCTTGATTTTCCATATCTCCACGTTTCTGTCCGCCGCGCTGGGGTCGTCCGCCATCTTTCTGCTGTAATAGCTTCAGCACCTGAAAAGACGTTGAAATAACAGGAAAACACATGCAGTGAGTCATCCGGGAAGCTAACTGTCTAGTACACAAGACCTTGATAGGCGAACATGTCTGCTGTAACGAACTGCACCGGGTGCCGCACCAAACTGCTAGTGCGTTCACCGTTATAGCACATGACCACTATTGGCAGTTGAGCTGACCGTGAGGGAAGGGCTCCGCTTGGTCTGCCGCTGTTAGCACAGAGCGCGGAGAATACCAGGCCTAAAGTTAACCAGGCCCTTGCGTTCTTATCTAATACGACCTACTTTCTTCGCGTTCCCCTGGAAACCATGGAGACCATATGGTCGCTTTTAGTATATCGATACTATGAATAGAAAAAGTGCCGGTATATTACCTGCCTCGGACAACGCCGCTCCACTCCGCTCTCGTTCTGCTGCGTTACGTCGAGTCGGTGGTGCGAAGAATGACGTTGCGTTCCTAACCGGTTTCTCTGCGCGTGGTGCTTTCGACAGGAGCTCACATGTGGGAGGTGGTTAGAATCATGGCGTTCACTTCCTGGAAACCGCATAGAAACCAATGAGATATCTTAAATGATCTGTCAGTTTAAACCAAACTGAAATACGATTGGATACAATTTAAGGACGACCCCCTAAATGGGTGGGGACCTTCAACTATCATTCATGGGACTTGTAGTACTTCAGACATTATTCGAGCGGGTGTGCAACACTTTAAATAAATAAAAACGATTAATAGGACCCCTCCGGGGTCAATTATTTACATACTTATGAAGGGATATAAATAACTCAGAAATCTAAGCTGCAATATAACAGAACATGGGTTGTCATGTTAAATAACACAAAAAAGACATTAAATTTGACTGCCTATTTAAGGCCAAGGAAATATTTAACTATGGCAGCAAACATATAAATCGACGTTTAAGAAGACGATCCAGGGTAAGATCTGTTTGATCCATTTCTCACTTGGCTTTAAGCTACTTGTCAAAGTTCACAGTAAAAGGAAGCATACACTACTATGTAAGTTTCAGATCATCAAATACATTTTATTGTCTTGTTGGTTGACTCACAAGCTCTCAAACTTTAGGTCATGAACTGATGCCCACAATTTCTCCTTCACATTTTTAAATAAAGAACACTTTTTTTCTTTTTTTTTTTTTACTGCAGGTTATACCTGATCTCTATGTCTATTTTTGGAGGGTTCTCAAAAATGGCAACCCCAAAGTGATTTCGATAAATCTCAGGAACTGCAAGGAGCATTTGAATGGTTCTGGTATAAAAATGAATTTAACACTCAAGAGAATATTCTGAAGATCTAAAATTACAATTTCTACTACTGAATGAGAGCAAACAAAAAATGGCAAAAACAAAAATGAGATAAAAAATTCTAATAGAATATATTTGTGGATTTTCCTTGGAAGTATGCACAAATCCTTCCACAGTACGGGCTCTGCATGTACTGTACCAAATTTCCTCCCAAAAAAATGATAAAAATTGTTACAAGCCTAGACGAACATTCCAAATGTTCAATTTTTTTACATTTTGGCACCAGGCGTGCAATTACAAAATGTTCTCTCTTTTTTTTTTTTTTTTTTTTTTTTTACAAATTATTCATTCATTCCCCCCCCCAACTTACATCTTGCTATAAATTTCCATTGCAATGAATAACAATGGTTTTTGAAACAATATAAGAGTACTGTTAAAAAGTACTCTCCTGTGTTCTCTGGTCATAGAAGTATTCAGCATTGGAGTCTTAAAATCAAACACTGCAGGGCAGTTTATCTGTAACCCATTAATTGTTTTGGATGATTGACACATTCAATAGCCAATAGAATCAGTGGGAGTGTACAAAATCACATAGCAACCTTATTCACCAAGCCCAGTGAGGGAAAAGGCATTTGAATTAATGAGGAAAATGCTCTCTTGCGCGAAAGTGAAGGAAAGTCCGCCTGAGTTTTCTGCACAGTATCCAAGGGGACAGAAAAATTGAAAATAGTGAGGAATGACAAAAGGACAATGGCTGAGTGGAAATATTCATTCAAACATGGTTTATGACAATGAAACAGCAAAGGTAGGACTCAAATTATGGTTTTGGCTTTGTGAAATGAGCCTTGTTTTTCCTCTTCTTTGGCTGCTGGTTCAGTGACTTCTGCACATAGTGGTGAAGTTAGTGGAAAGAGTATAGCTTTGGTTTTAATCTCATAGGTAGTTTGCTAGGGCCGTGATGCACTATTGCTGCTGTGTGTTTAACTGGGTATGCCATTTTAGCGTCTATTTACTTTCTTTATTTAGCTGCTTAGTGTTGAAGCTGGGTGTTGTCAAGGTAAAAAATATTGCTTCTCTCATTTAGATGAGCTTTTGGCCATTATGTGGAGCAATATGCCCAGGGCCGTGCAGAGTCCTTTGGAAGGGCAGGGGCTCAAAGTTGAAAAAGGGCACATTGAACAAGATCTTGAAACACTGTACAACAGCGTAGCAATAACCCACATTAATCAAGAATTTAATTGGATCCTATTAAATCATTGCTATCATGTGAGGACAATGCAAAGCAAATTTAGTCTATATTTTCCCCAACAGGTACAGTGTTGCTGTTTCTGCTGCTGACAGTCCTGGAGGGCTGAGTTGATCTGACACAGTAGTTTAGGAGGATGTTATGGTGAGGATGTTTTCGCTTAAATCATATTTTCTCAGACTAATATTTTTCCTCTTTCATTGTACCTACAGGAGAAAAACCTGTTTCATGTCAAATTCTGATTGTGATGTTTTGGTTCATGATGCAAACCTAGATGATGTCATGAGTACTGTAATAATAACTCTTATTATAATGCAAGTCTCGTGTGGTTAGTTGCATCACAGTACTGACTATGATGCAAGCTGGTAATTTTCAAGCATGACTGAAAAACTGCTCAATTAGTAAATAGCACAAGGAATAAAATAAATTGAAGGCAAATATTAACAGTTCACATTTCTTGTTCACATTACAATCATTTATTTGTTAAAAATACATGGTAAAAGCTAATGATGTATTTTTCAAAATAATACAGGTTACTATTTAATTACTATTTATTGTTTCCAAAGCCAAAAGATCCTTCTCAAAACTTTACATTTTATTGATATTGACTGTCCTTGCTTCCACTAAAAGCAGAGATATTATCTAGGAAATAGAGCAGAAAATGAAATTAGTTGTAAATACAATTGTTGATTTAAATATAATTTAGTCTGGTTTGCTAAATAAAAAACAGTGTTTAATCTGAGAGGAGTTATGTGTTCATTTTGTCTTCATCAGCACTGAAGCAGCCTGCAGTTTTTTTGAGTTTTTTTTTTTTTAACAGTGATCGAAAATTAAGGCCTTAGCAGATTTACACCACTAGATGACAGCATTGGTTAGTGGGAAAACGAATGGCAAAGTCTGTCTGTCATTCAATAAATATTCTTGATGCTTCTGTCTCTTTGTGACACTCAATAAAACATTCAGAGCTGGGGCTTTTTTTGTTTCCATGTCTAAGTTTGGCACTCTGTTTGTTAGGCATTGGTAGTTTGCCTTATGTTGTATATTAGTCAATGTCTTTAGTGTATTTGAGCTGTCTGAGTATGGGGCAACAGGCTCAAAGAAGATCCCTGCAGTATTATGAGTCCCTGGTGAATAGAAATGTTAGAGGGAGGTGCAGCAGAGATGGGGAATTTCGGTGGTACTGTCAGGAAGACTACATCATAGGGAAAATGTGATGAAGCAGTTTATGAAACTCACCCTCTCTGAAAATCTCTAGCACTTTTATCAGTTCCAATTCATCACCATCTGTCGACCATCAGTGCTAGAGCGATCTGTCGGCTGGAAATGGATGGTGCTCACTGTGCTGTGAATGGGGCCTGCCCTGAGCAGCCTGGCTATTCCTCACTTCATCTGATTGTCCACATGAGCATAGCTATGCAGAGAAAGTTGACATAGAGTTATTTTTTTTCCGCTTGACAATTCTCTCTCTTTCTGTCTTGATTTCGCCTTCTTTATTTTTTTCTTTCTCTCTGGGGGAATATCTTTACCTTTGCAAAATAGCTAAAACTCCAACAGATTGGGTAATTTGTGAAAGACCATTTTTAACATGCCATTTATTGTCAATTGGATTGAAGGCTGGACTAGGCTTGACTGCACCATTCCAACAAATAAATATGCTTTTATAAACCATTTCCTCATCATTCTGGCTACGTTTAGGGTTTCTGTACTGCTGAGGTGAATTTCTGCTCGGGTCTTTTAAATTTTGCAGCCTGTGACACATTTTCCTTGTGGATTGCCCTTTGTTAACTTGATTTTTCTTCTAATCAGCTCAGACCAGCTTCTCTATCCATGTTAGAGACGAGCATTCTACAGCATGATGCTGCCACTATTGTGTTTTAGCTTTCTGTGTTCAAGTTTATGAAATACGTTAACTTGTCTTTTCTTCTATAGCATTTTACAAGTAGGTCATTTGCGTTTCAGTATTGTCTGACATGTTCCATGTTTTCTACCTCATCTCCCTTATTTGTGGAGTTCATAACTAACAGTTGATTTATCAATTGACTTGAAGCTATGGATCTCTCCAGCTCCCAGAGTGTTGCATATGGGTCTCTTGTATGGTTCTCTAATTAATACTATCCTTGCCCCAGCAAACTTATTAGTTGAATGTCTGTATTTTTGGTGATGAACTGAAGAGATGTCTGTGTTTTTAATGATAGAAATTATGTAATAACCCAGTCATGTTTTGTCTCCACTACTTTCTCCCTGAATACTACTGACCATTAAAAAAGTTTTTACTTCACAATTATGCAAAATATTTACATTGATCTACCAAATAAAACTGCAATAAAATATTTTAAACGTGGTGCGGAACATAATGTTATTGTGGTTATATTTTGACCTGTTATTGGTGTTGTAATGGGACAAAATGTGAAAAAGCTTTAGGTGTGAGTATTTCTGCAAGGAACTTGTATTTGTTGAAGAGATCTGTAAGAAAATGTGTCCCCCATTGTTAAATTATCTTACATTTGTTCAGAATACCATAGATTGGCCTTTTTTTTAAAAGCTGAAATAAATACCAGAAAACCAGAAAAATAGATCACTGCTTATTTTCCCCCCATGAGCTATTTTATTGACTAAAATTAACACCTAATTCAATTGTTGTTATTTCTTATGCTGGGCTTCAATTTATAGATAAGATGGACGTTCATCACTCTGTGCTTTGAGCCAGGAGACCTTTTATTCCCCAGCTTGTAACAAGAGCGGATAGCAGTCAGCGTCACAGCTGTGTGTATCATGACAGCCAATCCATAATGAAGAAGGGAGCCTCATGCGAGTGTCTGAGGTGTCTATATGCTGGAGAGTGAGAGAATTACTGTGTCTGCAGAGTGACCCAGAACAGATGCAACCAGGTTCATTGAGGCCCTATTTCCATTTTGTGGCCATCTGCTTAAGCCGAGTAGCGCGAAGAAAGAAATACGTTTAGGTGGGAAGAGGGATTCACAGGAGTATTCAAGGACACCGCCTTGCACATCTTCGTCAGAAGTTGATACATCAGAAATACTTGAAGTAGTGACACAATTCTATCAGGTGTTAAATGAAAACGAAGAGAAACGTCTTGAAACACCAGTTTCTGTGACTTCAGTGCCTTTTCTTCCATTAAAAAAAATATCTGCCACTTTGTACGTACAGGGCTGCTAGTAACTAGACCAAATAAAACTCTTCAGAGGGATGAAGTATCTCTTACTCTCTGCTGACTAGCTAATCTGTGACACAGCCTGTGCTTGTCTCTCAAGCTTTCATTCTCGGTCTTTCCAACAAAAACAGAGGATCACAGTCATCAGCATTTCAATGGCATGCTGATGTCTTAATCCAATCTTCTTAGGTTGTTTTGCATGAAAGCAAGCATGTGCAAATGTTGATGTCTGGCTGCTATCCATATTTTCTTTGTCAAATTTTACTTTGGAGACAACAGCAGAGGAAGCAGAAGGGATGTATTTTGTGTATTTGCGAATCTCAGAGTTTGACATTCTTGTCACATCCTTGGCTCCCTTACTGCTCCCCACACAGGGAGTAGGAGATTTAAGGATCTGCACTGTAATATTAAGTGGATTAATCAGGAATTGAGAGCCGAGGTTGTCATAAATATAAATGAGTTCTTTTAAGGCATAGGGTGAAGCATGCATCAAGTTTCCACAGTGTAGGCTATTAGAAGTTTATTGGAGCAGTGGATTAAGACCAATAACCTCAATTTAGAGGCCAGGACATGATGTCAATCTTAATGATGCATTGGAAAGGGGTTAAACCCAAAGGTAATATTTACCAGCTGGCTCACATACACCACTGACTGACCCGGGGCATAAACCAATTGTCTTTCATGCCTCAGGGAGCAGAGGGCTTTATGTGTTTTGCAGTTTGATTTGAACTTTAAAAGTCTTAATGTCTTTTTTTCTGCTTGTGTAACGTAAGCACCTTTATATTTTAGGATAAGCTGAACAGCTCGAGCAAACAATGTGGTACAAGTATTGAGATTATGAAAAACTCATCACGTGATGATTTAATCCCAGGGTTTGCCTTAAAGCTATCCATATGCTAAAAATACATGAAGATATTAAAATAACCCCTACATTAATGTGCGACAGCATAAATACTATAGCTAAATACATCTTGTCTTCTTTCACTGCTGGCATGGCTTATAGAAGTATGGATTCCACAAGACATAAGAAACCAAGACATCAGAAGCAGCTCTGTTCATTTCTGTATCTCATAGAATGAATAGTTCTTACAAGGAAGTTACATAAATTTTTGTCTGATTTGAGACAAATCAAGACAAGAAAAAAAAAGACAACTGCTTTTTTTTTCTTCAAATTCCTCCAGCCATGCCAAAACAAATTTGAAATCAGTTTATATGCTATGAAAGAAGGATTTTCAAAAGTAACATGAGTAGGATTGACAGAGTCCAAGATTTATAAGCAGAACCAAAGCGTCCCAAGCCCTGCTTCCCTTCAATGCCTCCTTCTGCAATTCAGATAAATGATGGGGTTCCACATATTGTTGAAGAAAACATGATTTATAATACCAAGTCACTTTATTTTATTGCTCTAAGGTCTCTTGACCATTTATTTCCTCTTTTCACAGGGAACAAAGGTCAACACAACCATTCCGACTGCTCTGTCCGTTGCTGCCTGTGTGATCTAACATCTTCATAACATAAGGTGGAGCTAAAAACAGTTTTGCAGAAATTTTCTGTCTGGTTCTAATCTGGTTTAAAGCTGTACAAGTCCACTTTCTTATTAATTTAGACCACCGTCCTACAAGGTGACCTGAAAAGTTATTGGCAAATCTTTGAATTAACGCTGAAAAAGTTCAGACCACTAAACTTAAGGAAGATTTACCATGATGTTTTTATTTTATTTTTATTTATTTTTTTTAGATACTCAGACCTAATTGTCAGATTACAACTTACTTTGTTTATTGGCACCATTGACTTGCCAATACAAGTCAATGGTGCATTACCAGTGGCAAGTGGTAACCGGTAGAAAATGTGAATCAGGATTTTAATATCTAAAAAAAAATATTTCTGACCAGAAGCTGATTAACTAGAAGATATAAATATACTTGAGAGTTGACTGCTGAACAAGATTAAGTTGTTGATTAGAAAATTGGGTGCAACTGTGAGGGAATCAAAGAAACTAGAATTGAACAGAGAAAATGGGAAAGAAATGGCCCTAGATTACACAAGAAATGTGGGAAACTAGTAAGCAATCTAAATACGCAGATGTATCCTAAATCCAAGAACCTCAGAAGCATGGGACTTTCCTCATTCAGATTGTCTGTGTTGACGTTTCTGAACTGAACCAGAGCTTGCTACGATCGGTTTCTGCAGACAAGCTAAAGAACTGAATGTCTGTATGCTACTCTAAAAATATTTGGGACTGATTTACAATCATATAAATTCTGATGACTGTATGCATGGTCAGACAGTAGTAGAGCCGCTTATTCAAATTTACGCATTGTTTTGGAAGTTTATGTGTTTTTCCAATTTTGCAAGTCAAGTTTATTTGCATAGCACACTTCAGCGACAAGGCAGTTCAACATTTAGTTGATGTATATTCTCATATATTGTTGCAGATTTTGGTATTTAAATTTCTGAGTCACTGTGATAAACTAATTTCATTTTCTGTGTTCTGAGTAGATATCTTATGTGCAGCTCCTCCATTTGCATTGAAATTGTCTGGTGACCTTGTTTTGGTATTTTTTCAAGTTATTGGTCCTAAAACATGTCCTATCTTTCCCTTCGTCCCTGTGCCTCCTCCAGGCTTTCAGCTCAGTCCATCATGGAAAGGAAGGTCTTAGTTTGTTCTCCCCAAGAAAATCAAGTTTTTCTCAACCTTATCAGTAGATGCAGTAATCCATGCCATCACTCAGGCAGTGCTACTTTAAATCAGTCTGAAATCATTTTATTGAAGCCACTACCATGACAACCTGACAGATAGACTGATATAGGAGGGAAGACTGGAGGAGGGGATGAAACAGAGGAGAAAGATGGTGGAAAATTGATTTTCTTTGAGCTGCATTAATCAAATTGACAACAGAGAGGGCATTATCTGTTCAATGGATTTAATATGGTGAATAAAATGAAGACAAAGGCGTGCCTAGTGAAGCAAAGTTCCTTTGAAGGATGAGGATAAGGGGAATGATCACTAGTTTGTGCCGTCTGTAAACACAAATGCATCTATTCCATTATTTGCTTAAAATACCCATAACGTCATGATGAACATTATGACAAAACATATGCATGATTTTTGTTAGGTCTTTTTAACTGCAGATCATTTTCTGTTATGACATAAAGACATCTGCAAAATCTGAAACAATTTCCCTGTAGCTTCTAGCTTCCAACAACAGAACCACATATTGGTCAACAAAATAAAGATATGAACACAGGTAAGAACAGAAGCTGTTGCTATTGTAGCATTTGCTTTCTTTTCTAATTTACTAAATTGCATCTCAGGGATAATTCTGCAAATGAGTTGACGAGGTCATGAATTTGATACAGGTTATTGTTTCTTAATTATATTCCTCTATTGAATCAAACAGTTGTCTAAATTGAGTTGGGTTGTTAAAAAATATTTTTTTTCAATGAATGTCTTCGACAGGGTTCCTGCGTTTGGTAATAGCGTTCTACAGGAACGCTATTACCAAAATATGTTTTTCTTATTTCTGTTTTTTTGCTACTATTACTGAGAAGGACCTCGCTGCAGCAAACAGAAAGGGGTGAGGACAGACCACTGTTTTTTGTAGAATTTTGATTTAGTAATGAAATTATGTTACTAGAGGCAGTAGCAGGCCTGGAAAGATGCGACCATGGTGCAGATTTGGAAGTGCACCGAAAGCTACAAAATTTTGTAAAAACTGTGAGCTGTGTTCAAGTAAATAAAAGACACAAGTTCAAATACATGCTGAGAGTGGAACTCCTTCTTAAACTTGAACATATATCACAGATTTCAAAAGAAAATAAAAACGGGAGACTGTAGATAATATCAGAAATAGCACCCCCTTCATTTCCGGAGTGCAATGGTCCCATTTCCAAATAAGGTATGAGGCTGTCATACCTTGTCCCTTTCTGTTTGCTGCAGCAAGGTGTTCTTGCTATTACTCAGCCAAGAAAGCCAAATGAGAAGAGTTCAGTACAAGAATAGAACAGGAAGTTAAAAATCTAAAGGTAAAGAGTTCCTGACTGCAGCCGCTGTAAGCATTCATTACTATTGACAGAGTGGCAGTTTGGTGCTTTTTTAGGAAAGTATTGTGCTCATACATATTTTCACCATTATTTGAACTTTTTGCATTTCATAATTTACTGTTTGAGTGTTATTATGAAAATATGTTAGTTAGCATGAATATTAACAACCAAAAATCATATACTGAAAAGGTTTTAATCACTTTGCATTAAGTCCAAAACAATAAAAATGTTTACGCATTAATAGGGGGATGGTCTGATTAAAAGAAAAAGTCAAATCAGAAAAAATGCACAGTTTTTTTTTAATCACAGTTAAAGACTCACCCAGGCAATGAGATACAGTGTGCAGCACGGTTTTGCCACCAAATTCAAATGAGAAGATCAAGCACACTGGCAATGTGTGGTTCAGTATCTAATCCCAGGACACATCAACATATTAATAGGGAAAGAAAATGTAAAGGGAGGAAAATGAACAAACTACGATGGCTTTTCAATGACTAGTTTTATCTCAAGGCATACATTTCTCTATAAAAATGTAATTACTTTTTGTGGACAGCTTAAAGTTGTGACACTGTTAAACTTTGACTGCACTTTTTTTGTTATGCTTCATAACTCAGTAAACTCAGATGCACGCAATATCTAATGATGTATGTCACCACATCTATGCTTAAAAACAGCAAGTATTTTCAGTAGCCTCCTTTTAATAAGCACATTCAATGTCTAACTCTAATCTCAGAAATTAAATTTTCTATTAAGACATTTTTAGCTGTCAATCAATCTTGTGTATGCACTGCTCATAACCTCCCCCTTGTTCTCTGCTGCATGGCAAATTCTTCCTGAGAGGTCTTCAGGAAATATTTCAGTAAGCAACAGAGACTAACTTGATATGAATTAATACAGGCGGACGTGTTTGTCTGCCAACTCTGGTTTATAATTGTGACAGCGAAATGATCAAATGTTTCATCTCCTCTCTGTCTCTCAATGCCACAGTTTGCAGCAACTCACCAACATAATTTGGAACAAACTCTACAGCAGTGCATTTTGTGCATGTGTTCTCAAAAAGTTTCCCTTTGAGATCTGGTTTCAAAAGTTGCAGAGAGTCTGCAGTCACTGATAAGATTTACTGGTACACATGTAAATGGATCACAGCTGGATCGCAACAATTATGCTTTCACTGAAAAACAGCTTGGTGTAAAAGGGGACTTAAGGACCCAGCATGATCAAACAGTGGACGTCCAATCACGTAGTTGGAAGACATGAGGGAATGACATCACATTATATAAAGTTCAAAAAGTTGATTTTGCACAATATATTTCTTGACCCCAGCATTAACGTTTATTATTAATGTGAGGAAGGAAACTAAATGCATAAATTATAACTTTAAAAGTAATGGCAGAACATCTCCAAGCCTTGCAGTAAATTGTTCTTTTGATGACTCACAAACTTAAAAGCAGAAAGATGCCCTTTTGTTGGGTTGGAAAAGCAATTTTCTGATGAGAAATTAATAAAAATGTCCCTCTTTATGAAATCAGAACAAAAAAAGAAGATGCTCTAGTACAAAGACACAGTTATGTGTGGGTTCCATGGAGACCACCTAGTTATCAAATTAATACTGCACTCCTAAAAGAACATTTTTGTCCATGGAGAGACAAACAGCAGTTTTATGAAAAACAGGAATAATTGTGTCAGAAGAACAATGGCTTGATTGCATCCAGTTGCTTCTAATATAAGAAAATATGGACGTAATTTCCAAAAATGTACATTTATTTTTTATTTGTTTTGCTTTGTTTTTGAGTGAAACAAAGATCTCTTCTGCCCTCTGCATCACTATCCACAATGACTCTTTGGTTGTAGTTTGGTATGAAGGTTTTGAACTAATCTTTGTTTTAAAGAGTATATCAGGATTTTATAATGTTCAGCCGAAATGTGATGTTCTTGTGGTAAGCTACATAAATGACAGCCATTTCAACATTTTCAGCTGAGATTTGTCAACAAGATGTTAATGAATATAATTATAAAGCATTGCATTAATGTACCAAGGAAACAACTAACTTTTTACAGCTCACCTGCATCCATTTGTCTGAAAATGAAGATTGCATTCAGTTTGTGGTCTTTAATTCTCGCACCATATTGTTTTTACAGTATTTTTTTTGTTTGTTTGATTACTGCAATTAGTTTGCATGGCCCCCTATCCTCTAACTCTTCATCCAGTTCCTCTTTCAGTCTTTGCTCTAATCTTCTCTTTAGGCTTTCCAGTCTGATCCAAAATTGATCTTGTATATAGCCCGTTTTCCAGTTTCACACGGTGTGACCCAAATTGCTTTGGACAGGCACAGCAGTGCAGCATGTGATGGAAGTCCTTTTGTTGTGAAGTGAGTCAGAAAGCTGAAACAAAAAAAACAAAAAAACACTTGCACCCGGCGAGGCACACAATGGAGCAAGATTTGTTGTAACAAAATGTTCTATTAGGGCTCTTTCAACAGCACAATGGGCTCAGGTCAGCTCAAATCTGTCAGAGCCACGACAAAATCAAAATTGCTCAGCTAAATGTATAGAGGAGCATTTCTACTTCTGCAACATGATGTTTAGTACTTCAGTGGTGGCAAAAGTAGGAATGAAACCTTTAACTCTGCTGAACTTATTGTCAATAAATAGGTTTCATCCCAAATTTAACAGCAGGTGAATGTACACTGGGGCAGGAGGAAAGAACACTTCAAATTAGTGTTGGAGTTTAAAAAAAGTCTACTACTTTGTTGCAACAGAGCAATCATTGAAGACGGCAATGAAAATCAAGGAGCAAATCAGTAAGCTAGCAAAGCTATGACAAAATCACAGTTCAGGTTACGTGATATGTGAGCATCTGTGGAAAGTTGCAAAGCAATGGAGGAGGACAAGAATAACAAAGTTAAAGTCCGATACATCGTTGTGCATTGTGCAGAATATTATGAAGCACATGACAGATGGGGAGCTGCAGCACCAAGTTCAGTCTCTCAGTTATGGTGAGAGACCATAATTGAGATAAGCGTATTGAAATGCCCTTGATACACTTTATTGAAAAGGATATAAAACTATTGGGTTTTTAGCTAAAAAAATAATCATAAAATCAGAACAGTGTTGAGTTGAGTTCACTAAGAATGTCTGTTGAAAAAAAAAAAAAAAACTACTCTTGGACCTATGCCCACCTATGCCTTCAGAATGGGAGGTTTGTAGATTTGCTAAGATACAGCAAAATCAAAATGAAGGACTGTACTATACGTGAATTATATACCAAGAGTTAAAAGCAAAAATTTGAGATGATCTGGCATGTAAGGACACATTGATGCCAATGGTGATCAAAGCCCCAAACAAACTGTGACCTCTGAGTAACTAGCTTCAGCAGAGTCCCTGGAATAATGCTTGACATCTGTGAAACTTCAGATGAGTGCATATTCTCTTCATTATATCTTGATGCTGAACATTAGAGTGTTTGTGAATCTTTGTCTTCCTTTTTAAGAATGTCTGGTTCTATATTTAGACTTTAACTTTTTGGATAACACAGAAAGGCCAAAATAGAAAGTCTTCTGTGCAAGAGAGCTTTTAGGAGTTTAATGAAAAAAATTCCTCTGCTAATTATTTCTGATGAGTACTATAAAAAGTATCCACATGTTTTTTACTGTTTTTGGATTTGTGCTGCTGAATATAGGATTAATATAGGAAAAAGAAAGATAAGAGACAAATAAAACAGTGGACAGAAAAAGGAAAGAGAAATTGGGACACAAACTAAGACAATATTTACACATCCTTTATATGCAAGGTCATAAAAATTTGAGCTTTAGGTTAAAATTTGGATCAATATTGATAAAGATAAATTTCAACATAGTGCTAGACTAGGATGTTAAAATATACATTCTAAAGTGTTTCAAATGTCTAAAACTCTGAAAAATACAATACTGTACAAACGTCAGGGGGATTTTGTCCACTGTTCCAGCACCTGTAACTACACTTTCAAGTAACTACAGAAGAAGAATTAGATGTGAGCCTCCTCTCACAAATTTCAGTTTGTTTCACTATCACCTATTTGATTATTGAGAGCCAAAGACACACTGGGATTAGAGAGGGTGAAAAAGACTTTGTCGATATATAGACAGAGCCGAGACGATGTCTGAAGATCTTTCTTTGTGTGTGTCTGGGCTTTAGTTGTACCCAGTAGGAAGCCGTAGTAAATGGTCAGGGAGGAGAACAGTGTTATTCTCATCAAACACACTTTATTGATCTCAACTACGATTCAGATTTAAAAAACTGCTCATTGTTAGGAATAACCTTCTTCTCTCTCTCTCTGTCTTCCTTTTCTCTGTTTCCATCACACTTCTATTTATGCGGCATTTATTTGAAGAGATCAATAGGTAGTGACAACAAGCAAAGAAAAGAAATACAAAATATCTCTTACTCAAACAGAATGACTGAAAGGACTTGGTCACCTTAGAGAGCACAGCATTGGCTTAAAGGATGGAGGACAAACCCTAACTCTCCTACAGACCAAAAAGATGAAAAGTATTCATTGTTTCAGCAAACATAAATAAAGGAAATGTTGAAATTTAAATCAAACTCAACGTTGACGTGTCTAGATGTAGTACGTAAAAGAAGAAGGCAATGGTTCAATCCACATAAAAGTAGCTATAGATAGTACCCATTTTTAAACATTTCTTTATCTTAAGGAGTGACATAAAGATTCCAACAAAAGGTGTATCAGTGTTTACGGTTTACTTGCTACATCAAATCACTTGAATTTTACCATGGTGCATAGCTTCCCATTGAGGACTTCCCAGATACAGTTGTTCATCTATTACCTTTGTTATTCTAAACATGCAGATTTTTATATTTTACATGGCATTAGCTTCTTCATAGAGGCACAGGAAAAGTATGTACACATGTTTCCCATTTAAATCTGCACAAGCAAGGGATGGAGAAATGTTGAGATAATCATTTATCCTCAGCAAACTGATGCATCCATTAGGCAGCTGTATAGACACCCCATTAGACACGGAGATCTTCAACGGCATGCTATTATTCAGCACAGGGAAAAAGCCACAGCACAACAGAGAGCAAAATACACTGTTTCACGATGTCTTTTAACCGAATAAATCTCATTTAATAGAAAGCAGAGCAAGTCATAGCTTGAATTACTTAAAAATTACAATTACACATCCCTTCTGAGAGGATAAGGGTCAAAAACTGTTCAAACAAGATGGTGACATGTCAATATTATTGTAGATAACATAACATAAATTCAATGGCATTAAAATAAAAACCAAGAAAACATTCTCCACAGATATTTGATACTAAATCTTCAACCGAAATAAAAATTTTCAACACTTTGTCTTATTCATTGCTTAAATCCTACGTAATTCTATGCATATTGGCATACAACACAGCTAAAGCCTTTAAATAGAGATTTTGCCTTTTTGTTGTTGTTGTTTTGATTGGGGAGAGGTTGTGATTTGAAATATTAGCTTTCCCAGTGATTTTCAACATTAAATGACTTATTTATTTAAAAAGAAAAATGACAAGATAACAGAGCAATCAAGTTATCTTATTGAGTTTATTTTTTAAATTTTGGTAGTATGAGCCAAAATGTACAACCAAGTTGTGAGCAGATTCTTTAATCTTTGTTTATGGCTGAAGACGGCCCTTATTTGGCATCTCTGCGACAGTTAAGAGTGAAAATCAGCGATAAAGCAACAATTGCCTTCTCACTTCAAATAACCACAAGGGGGCAGAAATGTACCAAGAATTATACTGCTTGGAGCAGAATCGAAAGAAGGATCTATTGTTACAAAATACACAATACTAGTATCCATTGACAGCACAACCACAACCAAACACAGCTGGTTTGAGGCTTGCCGGTTTAAAACAATACTTCTATTTTAAGCAGAAGGCGCTTTTTTTTAAATGAAACATTTGAAATTTAGCTTCATAGCTACTCATTACTTAACATAAATCAATTCAAACTTTTTTTTAAATTACAGTAAAAACCGGATTTCTAAAGCACAACAGAATAACACTGCTTTTATATTACTGCATGTTTTTCTTTTCTCTTTCATGAAAATTATGCTTCGTCATTTTCTCACGATTGCTTCTGAAATGTTTACTTTTTATAGAGCTCTGCCCTTCATTACACAATTCAGCATTTTCTGTAGTGGTACAGACCAGGTGAGATTCTGTTTTTAATCATCTTCATGGACAAACAAGCACGGCAGCTGTGTTTGTTAGCTTGAAGGTGGGCCAAGCTATCGCAATACAAATCCTTGTGAAATGCTCATTAAAGGACAAACAGAATCATTACCAGTTTTCTCCACTTCAGCCTCCATGGAAATGATGCTCTTCTGGTAAAGTGAAGCACCTGGCTCAAGGTGAAGGTGACGGAGGTCAAAGCAGTACTCTCTAAGAATTATCTCATTTCACACAAGACTAACAACACAGATTATTTGTCGGTGACAGGTCATAGAACATGGGGGATGGCTAGCTGGGGGAAGAACTTTTCAGAGGTAGAAAGAAGTTATAAAATAACAACAGGAGTCTGGAGAAAACAACTATTTGAAAATGTTCATAATATTACATAATTGGACATAATCTATCGAGGTTGTACTGTGCTTCTCTTGAAATGTTGAATAAGAATAAGAATGAAAAGATTGGCAATTTGATAGGTAGTCTATTGAACCAATCACAAGGCAATTGAATGTAGTGGTTGAAGCAGTTGACACAGACATAATGCAAGATGAGAGAGTACAACTAAAGGAAAGGGCTGGATTTTGGCTCTCTGCACTTCTTTGTAAACATGCAGGCTGCCAGCACTTACATGCAAGTCATCATTTGACCCGCTCTTTCACAGGTCAAGGCATTCTTGGAAAACCAAAGAATCATACAAGCCCCTATCCTAACTATAGCTAGACTTTTACAGTGGGTGGGAAATTTTGTTTGGTCTTTAATTGTAAAGATTTTAAATTAATTTAAGCTTTTATTTATTTTTTTACATAACTGTTTGTCCGTTTGTGTAGTTAGCTTACTGTGCAATTTGTGAAAACCAAACTCCTATGCATCTAAATGCAGATGGCATTGTCGATACAATACGTTACTCCCTATGGAATATTTCTCCCCAAAACAGACAAAAGCAACCACATTTGACAAATATGTGATTTAAGTAGGAAGCTGTTCAAAGTCTGACAATGAGCAAAAATACATGGCAGCAGAAATGGGAAATCCATTAAATGTACTTTTCTGGTGCAGCTCCACAAAATGATAGTGTAAGCAAAAAGATCAGGAATACAGTAACTGTTATTTTTCATGTTTTTATTACATTTGGTGCATTTCTCCTGACGTTAAAAAGCTCACAGCAGACCTTTTGCATTCTGTTATGATTGAATCTACCAGACCTGAAATTTCTGTACATGGTAGCACATTCCATCAAAAATATGAAGCTCTCCATGTTTTATCTAAAATTCACCTGATTTACCATACTTTTTCAGAAGTTGAAAACACAACCTCATTTTAAGTTTCCGATTGACCTTATTTTGTCGCCTCAGTTTTAATAATACATCAAAAGAAGCTTTTATGAGAAAAGAAAAATGTCACACTCCTGATGTTTTTCTTGTCAAGTCAAGCTTATGTGCATTGCACAATTCAACAATGAGGCAGTTCAAAGTGCTTTACTTTTTTTTTTAAATATGCAAACCAATTATGAATCTAGAGAGTTGGAATGTGAAAAGTCCTTGTCAAAATATTTTTATTTCTCACGTTTTGTGTATATCTGCCAGTAGCTTTGCTTTTTAATTCTAAAGTTATCATTTGGTGAAGGTTTTATTTATTTCTTTTTTTAGCTTCTTCATTCATTCAACTTCTAATAATGAATAAAGCCCTCGGAGACTAGATTAGATGTGTCCGCATAGGGTTTTTTGTCTTCTGGTTTTGCATCTGGTTATCTGACATTTTGTCCGACAGCAACAAAAAACTCCAGTCATAATCTACTTTTCCCTGCTAAATTTGAAATGATAATAATGACATAATCATTTATTTAATTTTCAATTGACAAAATGAGTATTCAGTCCAAACAAGCTGAGCAAAGAATCCATATCATCCTATCACACATAAAACTGATGTTTGCATGTAAGTTTTTCTCCACAGTACAAAAGCCATTGACTTTATTCAAGTAACTATATATCAACAATTAAGTTAAATGATTGCACTTAAAATATGAATAGTTCACCTGGTGTGGTCTGAAAGCACAGTCTCACCACTTCCTCCTGTTCTGAATTGACCTGAATTCCTCATTCGTTTCTCTGAAATGTCTCAAGGTTTTGATATTGCTTTCAAAGCTGCCACACTGGAGGCTGGAATTACAATTGCCACTTCAGCCAAAGCTTTGAAATCATGGATAATTTCTCTAATTGAAGTGGTCGGAAGTCAGCAAGACTCTCCAAAGAAGAGATTTCCGGATCCTGAAAAGCCCTAATTTCTACAAGAGGAATTGCTGCAGCATTCACTCCCTCTGAACCAAAGCTTCGTGTCTATAACTACTCTATGCCTGAATAGAGAGATCCATTGAGTCAATTGTCCAGGTGAGACAGGATGCTCTGATAGGATTAAAAAAAAACACCCTCAAAACATTAAAATACCTCTGCAATACTTAGGGCATAAAAGTGAAAATGTCTGTGTGTCTGCACTGATGCGTGTGGATTTTAATCTTTCGCAGTGGCAGAAAGATTAAAGATTTTTTAATCCTATTTTTCTGTCACCATTTAAAAAATTTGTTCAAGACTGAAAATATTTGTTTAATGTGACCCCATTACTAACCATGCTCC
The DNA here is from genome assembly GCF_027474105.1 of Poeciliopsis prolifica. Classification (NCBI taxonomy): domain Eukaryota; kingdom Metazoa; phylum Chordata; class Actinopteri; order Cyprinodontiformes; family Poeciliidae; genus Poeciliopsis; species Poeciliopsis prolifica. Next base: position 10,715,604 of record NW_026562384.1, on the reverse strand, counting down.
ACACAGATGGGCCAATTTGGGAGACTGGTTGGATTAAGCAGGAAGACTAAGGCAAAGAAAAAGTGAAGACCCACTGAGAGTTTATTTACCAAAACTACAGAAACGGGCTAAGAACCCTGTTCCCCAGGTTACATAGGGTCACAGCAGCAGCAATCAAATTATGTGGCAGCCTTTTAGTTGTAAGCCTTCTTCCCCCTGCTGTTAAATAATATATACACGTTACCAAACTTATACAAAATAGCTCAAACAATAAAATATTTTATCTAAGAAACATTATGTATCGCATCTCCAAAAACACATTTCTATGCTCAGACATACATCTATAACATTAAACTCTAAAGTTCGCAGCACACTTCCCCTCCTTCAATCCATAATGGTCCCTTCTGAAATCTTTAAAAGGTGCTCAAGATGTATATGAAGAAACAGTCTTGTTAGGTATACATATGATAATCACATTCATAAAAAAATTGTTCACATTTGAACCTAATATATTTAAGTGAGAAAAAATAATGAGGAGACTGTTGATATAATAATGAGGGAAAATAGACACTATAGCCATCTCTTAACTTACCATGCTTCGCAATACATACTGTATTAACAAGACCTATACCAAAGTGAAGACATGAAGAGCACAAGTATATTTGTTGTGTACAGTATTGATTTAAGTAAACTCATAAAATAGCTTTACAGAATTGTGGTCTCTAATCGATAAATTATTTGGCTTTAAAGTCAAATGGATTAATCTAAAGCAAGGTCTTTATCAATAAAATGTCCTCTGCAAAGGCTGGGATCAGGTGGTGCTTCAAAGAGGCTCCTTCAAGCGTGGAATTAAACTTTGAACAGACAGTAAGAAATACATCCAACCTTAAGTCTAAACACCGAACCATTAGAGGCATGCAGAGGCTCCTGCACTTCTAAAGGAAATAAATGTACCCTGTTAAACTGTCTCCAGCAAAAGTGAAATAAAGAAAAATGTAAATTTCACATACAGATGTACATTGCCAAGGAAAGTAAGGGACTAACTTAATGGATTTCAGATGGCAAGATTTGTTTGCTTCACCTTAGAGCGTGGGATTCCTTTTATTCTTTTTAGATAGTTATCCAGTGGATAAATCTTTTGCACAATATAGCTTCTGGGTTATTTTAGTGCATCTGGGTATCATATTTTTATAGTAAACAAGAAGCTATATATCTTTTAGGTGGGCAGATGCTTCTTGTCACGGTTCATCCATTGATGATTTATGTGAGTTATCAAAAACCACAGCAGGACAAGTAGAAAACAGAAAACAATAGAGCTATTTCTGGACCATTCACAATGCATGCTTTTAACATATGATACACCAAAGGGGACATGAATAGTATTTGCTATGTACCATAGTACTTAAGTAAAGAAACTTGTAAAATACTTTTTCAGAAATAAATTACTTGGCTTTAAAGGCAACTGGACTAAATCTAAAGCAAGGCCTTTATCAATAAAATGTCCTCCACAATGGTTGGGATCAGGTGGCGCTTCAAAGAGGCTCCTTCAAGCGTGGAATTAAACTTTGAACAGACATTAAAAAGCACGACCTTAAGAACCATTAGAAGCATGCAGAGCTTCCTCTGCACTACTAAAGGGAATAAATATACCCTCTTAAACTGCCTCCAGCAAAAGTGAAATAAAGAAAATGTAAATTTTACATACAGATGTACAATGCAAAGGACTGTAAGAGACTCATTATATGGATTTCACATGGCAATCTTTGTTTGCCTCTCCTTAGAGAGTGGGATTCCTTTTCAATCGATAAATCTTTTGCACAATCTACCTTCAGGGTTGTCTTATTGCATCTTTGCATCATAGTTTTACATTTCAAGCAAAGGGTTATTTGTTCTTTTTCGTGGGCCAACTTTTTCTTGCCACAGTTCATCTATTGATGAACTGTGAGTTATCACAAACCACAGCAGGACAAGTCAGGATGAAAGATGTGAACTTGTAGGGTTCATTTGTAAATTCTGTCTACAACTTGCAGTGCCTCACACAAGTACTAGCACCACGATATCTTGTCAGGTTCAAATAACATGATATCATAGTGTTACAAAATTCTACACACAACAGCTTTATTCATTTTTGCCTCTAGCTCTCCACTGCCTACACTGGGGGGATACACGTATGAACATTTTGAGTTCAATGGCCACGTGAGAGATTGCATCTTGAAAGAAAATCCTGGTACTCAAAGTAAAGCACAGTCTACTGTTTTTGTATCTGATGATCTAGCCAAAAATAAGATTGGTCATCTGAAACTGGCTGGCTGAGCTTCTCCAAGATTCTCCAAGAAGAGGCCTTGTCTCTGTGTCGATGTGGCGATTTTTCCCTCTTCCCTGAAGAAGACGGCATTGTTCCCACTGCCCAGTGGACTGAGCTAGCATCATGACTTAGTTCATATAGATATTAATATCATATTAATATTTATATTAGTGGCACCTAAAGGTGGCTGTAGGACTCTAAATGGTGCACATACTCTTTTTGTTGATGTGTGATGAGCCACTAAGTCTGGGAGTGACATTACTGTGCTGCCATTCCGCCATCTTGTGAGATCTATGTTAGTTTTTGTGTTGCTATCTTGCTTGTTAGCTTGATTCAAGTTGTCACCATGATGGTTGATAAGATGACTGATAACATAAAGATCAGTTGTCCAGGCATGTTTTAGTGAGATGAACACACCAATTCTTGTTCTCTGTTAGCTATAGTTAAGTTGGCCTTATTCTCTATTCCTCATAAAATACACTGATTTCTGAAAATATAAACATTAATGCTGAACTATTATAATATTGTTGTTTTTTTTTATCAGTGTTGCAGTTTTATTCTTTTTTGCCCTGTTTTAATTTTATCAGTCTTCAGTTTTTAATATGATTTTTTTTCTTTTTACTAGGTATTTTATCTGAATGTTGCTATCCTAATTTAAGAGTTTATTGACTGAAGTTCAGTCAAAAATATGAACATTTTAACAAAAAGTTTTAGTATTGTAGTCATGATTTTGCTTGTTTTAGTGAAGGTCAATGCATAAATTCACTACAGTCAAGTCGGTCTGGTCAGGGGCAATGTTTTATAAATTATGCATTTCAAATAACTGATTAAATTAAAATATGGATTTCAAAACATTTGATTACACTGCACTTCTGAAAGGAAGCATCTAAAGCCAAAGACAATATATGGGTTCTTCTATAAAACAGCTTGACAGTCATGCTTTATGCTGTTGCTTTGACCATTTAAACGATTTACGACGTGACATAGGTTAGAGCTGTGCAGTGTATGTTTACCAAACAGAAAATGCCAGAGGCAAGAAAGTCTTGGTGGATCTGAGACCTTGGGTATAAATGTGGCTATACTTGGCTGAAAGTGGTTTTCAAACGCCCAGTCAGCTTTAATAAGAACACATGAAATTGTAAATAATGTAGGCTGAGTTTTAGTCATTGAACCGATATTAATATGAATGCCAATATGTCATGCATCACTACTAATGTTTTCCACCAGAGTTTAAAAGACACTGGAACAATGCTTCACAACTTCCAAAACTGTAAAGTATTTCGCTTCCCAGTCAAAGAGGTTGGCTGTTGATGCAGTCAATTGGGGTCTACACTTTATTCTGCACCACTTAGACCTCACCGGGACACCGGGACATTCTCCTGGAGACAAAAACCGATATGCAAATGGTTGGGCGTCTTGGGGGTTAAATACATTTCCCATGGGCACATCATCGTTTGACAGAAGGATGTTGGAATAAACTCTATGAGCATAGCCATTCAGGTAAAATATTGATCTAATGCCTTTTATTGCTGTAGTTTCCCGCAGCTCAACATCATTCTTTTATTCAGCCGTGTGCTAATTAAAGCAAAGTAGTGAGATTTTAAAGACGTACTAGCTGCAGGCTTTGTTTCTTCTCCAATAACGATGCCTGCCTTAAGGGCTTGTTTCCGATTTCTGACTGAAAAACCCATTTTTCACAGCTTGAAATCTGCTTCTGCATCTTAAGAAATCTTCTATTTGTCTTATGCTTATTAATGTCTAGTGAGCAATGCGTTATATTTTTCCTCATATGTCCGATGTTTGTGTGCTGTGTTTTTGACTCTATAAAGTGCCATTATTGTTTATTCAAAGGGGTCAAAGATCAATTGACTTGCAGCTTTGTGGTGCACAGCAATTACAATTTACATTAGCTTTTACTCTTTCCCTGCCTCTTGACCACACTCAGTACAGATGAACAGACACAAATGCCCCTTTCAAATGCATAGCATCCTTTTGTGTTGATAAGAATTTAATTGACTTTATCTCCCTTGAGCAGTCTGCTTCTGCTGTTCTCAATGCCTTTGCGCTTTTGTCTTTGCTCTCGTCATTGTGTCAGAGGGTTTCTCGGCAGACTTTGTCTTACTGATTGAATGTATGAAGGAGTGATGTGGTTGAGCACTTGTGTCTGGGTCTTAATTTGTGCAGCAACAGAGATGTCGATCTCTCTAAGAGCACTCTTCCATGAAAGCAAGTAATCATAATAATCTGTGAGGTGGAGGTTTGATATTCACTCAGTGTCCATGAGCAAAATCAAGCATTTTAACAGGTGTAGTTCAACTAGGTGAACATGCTTTGTGGTTGATAAGAAATCATCCAAGAGTGTTAAAGACTCTGACTAAGAAAATCTAACAAAAAAAATGCCAGATGGATTTTTATTAATTATGTTATTTATAGTTAATAGAAGGATGAGAGATGCAACTGGCATTATCAGTTGCATCAGTGTAAATAACATGAAGTGTCAAATATGTTGATGCCAAATGAAAAAAATTAATTTAATTTTGCATAGTTTCATCATGATGACACATTTTTTAATCCATTCTAAATTCTGCAAATTTTTTTTCTTTTTTTTTTTTTTTTGCATGTGTCTTAAATTGTTTGGTGGAGGCTATCAACCAGTCACAGTCAAAACTAAACCCTACTGGTTAATTTCAGACATTTCAGGCAGCATATGAGGTTTTATTTTGTGACATTTGGTCAACAATTCTCATCAGTTGATGATGGTTATGCTTCATCAAGTGGTTTGCCAACTGGCATTACAGAAGTAGAATAGTAGCGAAACGCAATCCCTAAAACATAGGGTAACACCTAGTAAATGGGTCAAACACCCCTCCTCATTAAGATAGACATTTCTGTTGCCTCCTTGCTCAAAGGTTAACTTCACACAGCAGGTCTTAATGCTCAGTTCAGGTTTTTTTTTTTTACTGATATATTTATTTACTTATTTTTTATACTGCTAACTGAATACGACTGCAATCAGAAATATATGAATGGTTTACGATCTCAATGTGAACCACCTGCAGAAGAGGAACATATATTTCTCAAAATATGTCATACACAAAATAGTCAGTTTCCCCAGGCAAATTAATAACAATGTGACATCAGAAACATTGGCTAGGAAACCTTCAAACATGTATATAACAATGTTATTATAAGGTAGTGTAGAATATACTCTTGTAAAAACAAAACAATTCTCTTTTATTAAACATTACGGTAACTTTCTTAAAACTTCCTAATGGCTACATTGTTTTTGACTGTAAAATACTTGCTTTGCTTGCAAAGCAAGTACGTGGGATACATGTTTCAATATCAAATGGATCTTGGATGTAAGAATTTCAAAAAGAAGGAACAATAATAATGATCATAAAATCATTACTGCAGTCTACATTTTCAGACATGAGTATCATTTATTCCCACCACTAAAAGTAATAACTCCCCATTATGAGAGGATAGAAAGAATTTTGCCAATTAGAGAGAGAAGATATCAGAATTCATCTGTCAATGTCACTTTGCAAATAAAATGATTTGAAAGGATAATAAAATAGCCCATTTGTCAGATGACAAATTATGGTACTAACCGTTTCTGCACCTTAAAAAAAAGGTTTAAAATTTTATTTTGCCACTCCACACTCACCATAAGTTTTGCCGTTATTGTCATCTCTTAAAATGAAAAGGTGTATTTTAAGAGATGTTATAATTACTCTCAAAACCTGGAAAAAAATTTAAGGTAATTAAGGTTAATTACCTTGTAAAGTAATTAACCTTATACCGAATAAAGGTGTAAGGTTGAAAGGGTTTGCTACAGCAAGTAGAGCAAGAAAACAGTGCCTCCACATTCCTTTAAATTATTCCAGAATATTACTTTTCCTATTAGACCTGTAACAACTTGATTCACACCTCAGTTTTGCTCAGGCTATCAAGTAAACTTTACTGATGTATTAATACTGCATTAGGTAACTTATAAACAATTTATTTTTTTAAATATTTATCAAAACTGTGACCATGCCATGACAGTATAACAGGAAACTGATGATGAGTAAATAAATTAAACTCCTTAGCCTTTTCCTTTTGTTCCTACAGGCATCTGCAGAAATGCACCGCTTCCAATCAGAAACAGCCAATAAGGGACAGGGGGAGGGGCTTAGTAGCCGATAACAAAATTGGTGACAATGCGAACAGCCTAAGTATTTACTGCAAGCTCCTGTGTGGTGAACCATCCTAGCAGAGAGCAAGACAGAGGGTGTGAGCAGTGTGTACGGGACGGTGACTGACACTATTACGACCCTTCTTCTGGTGTATTTCTGCAGATGACAGTAGGATCACATGGAGTAGACAGAGGAGCTTGATTTTCCTTTTTAATTACAAATCATCTGGCTCATATTCAGTATCATAACACATATTGAAAATTACACTATTTAACTGTTTTAAATCACCGAAGGACAATTTTGACTTTTTTTTTTTTTAACCAAGCAACCATCTAAGGAAATCAAGGATGCAGAAAGATTGAGAAAAAGGGGCCTGTTGGTTGAATTTGTGCATGCACATTAAATTGGTTACCTGACTGCTTTTGTGCAGTGCATGCATTATTGACTTACAATGAAGGAACATATGTTGGGGGTACATAAGATTTTCAAGCCACTAAAATGCAAATATTTAAAGGTTTTGAAAACACTACATCAATTTACATAACATTGCAATGTGAATAGAAGGCAGCATTTATCAAACACGAATATCCTGTGCAGTATATGGTACTTCCCAGGGCATAATTAAAAAGGCAATGGTGCTGCTTGCAGTTGTTTTGTTCTACTTTCATCTGTGATCAGCATGGCTTATCAGGTCCACCAGTTCGGCAAGAATGTAGAGTCAGACTAGAGTGATTTGTTCACCCGATTATCTCCCCTACCAGACCACTGATCTGTCCCACTGAGATGAGACAAATCACTGAGAATTATCCACCAATTACACTCTGAAAGCCTGCTAGCCTCGCCATCATCTGTCATTCTCAATTAGCTTTACAAGCAAATGTTTAAAGTTAAATACTGATTAGAGGACTGTGCTCAGCTAAATGATTCACACTCTATATTCAGTTTAATATGTCTTCAATATTCCTGTCTACTGAACCAGTTTATTTTCCTAATTAATTTGATACTGTTGTAAGATTAAGATATGTATATCATGGATATCAAAATGAGTAGGGATTAGCAAAAAGAGCAAAACATGAATTTTACTTAGATTTGCAGGTTGTAGTGCTGTTCCCCAAAAAAATATGTAAAACTGCAGAGGAATCGATTTAAATTGCATGTTGACTTGAACAGTCCAAGTTAAAAGCTGTGAACCCAACCATAGTCATGTGATTTTGATGCCTTCCTGTACAGCTACATGTGGCGAATCAGATTACTTCATTGCTTGGCATTTACTGTTACTAAATGAACTCCAACCCTCATTTCTTTTAATGGCCTTACACGCCTTTTTGAAATTGGTATATGCAAAAAGTGAAAAATTTGTAATAAATTCTAAAAAAAAAGAAAAAAAAAAATTAGTTATATAGTTTTGGAGTTTTGCATTTTTTTTAGCTTGTGAAAAAAAACTGTGCAAGGATTTGTTTTTTCTCTATGTCAATTTAGTTCCATCCCATGTGTCCTTGATTGCTCCCAGCTCTGTCCCATGTTCTGTGGTTACCCCTTGTGTGTTTAATCCCACCTGGGTTCCCTGCTCCTTGTTGGATCCTTGTAATTGTCTCAAGTCGTGCCGTGAGTTGCTACCGGTGTCTGAGCTCCTTGCCTCTGTTCACCTGTGCTGCCTGGATTTTAGTTCACTTCTTCATTAAACTATTATTTACTCTACAGCCTGGGTCCACCATGTCTGCCTCACCTTCCTACAACCACAACTCATGACAATTTGCACTAGAAGAAGTGTTCAGTTTTACTGTCTGAAAAGTGGGGCGATTTTACAAGCTTTAAGCTGGTACCGTCAAAATGCAAATTTCTGTTCCTTAACTAAGTTTGAAACATTTAATCAAAACTGCTCGGTCTGTGTGACTCCCAAATAAAGTGCAAATGGTTCACTGGGATGCGTATTTTTAGACTATGTAGAGTGATATTCAAAACTTCTGAAAACTGTAAACATGGGTTATTTGTCAACTTGTTTATCTGCTGATTTATCGTTCAAGCATGACTATCTATAGTAGTGGTTCCCAAATCCAGGCCTCAAGGATCTGTGTCCCGCAACATTGGTCCAACACACCTGAATCAAATGGCTGAATTTCCTCCCCAGTATTCTGTGAAGTTATCCAGAGTCCTGCTAATGACTCCATTTTCTGAAAGGATGCTCATTTGTATGTAAGGGATTCTTATCTTCACAAAATCAGAGAATCTGCAGGAGAATCTGAATTTGAGACACCACCAGATTGAAAATAAGCAAATTTACCACACACTGACAAGGAGCTCCCGAGTTTCTAAGATAAATTACATTTTAATTCAATTGCTTACTCTCAATCCCACAATTTAATTCATAATATATTGAAATTGGAGAGCATCAGGAAGAGAAATAATGTTTCATCTGGCCTTTGTTACATTTCTTGTCTGGCTTACTCAAATACTACTCAGTTTTTTTTTAGCCATATCCTTTATTTTTCAAGCTTTTTTTGTTTGTTAAAGATGTAGTCAGATTTAAATGTTTGGTCCAACTTTTAACTCAGGTGATGTGCTCTTGTTCTTGCTCAGATTCTCTATTATTACATTGTGATTGTCAAAGATATGGCCTAACCTCTGGTTCTGAAATTTGATTTCTATGTTTGGTTCTCTTTGAAGTGCAGTTGAAGATAAGCGAGGTAAACATGAACAATGTGTGCATTGGATCAGTCGTTCAGCATGCTCACATGCAAAGATGCAGCTGTTGAGTAAGCCCTAGTGCTGGTTGCGCAACATCCGCTTTTCCTTTTTGCTTCCAGCTCAGAAGGCACTTTGACAGACTCTCATGTCAAAATCCAAAACCAGTGCTTTGTTCTTGAAGATGCTGGCAGGCACATGCTTCGGCAGAGGAACTGCTTCATCACCCACACTGGATACAAATCATTACCCACAGCTAAAGGCGCCCTAATTTATCAAAGTGGCTCAGCTGGTTTGAAAATTGTGAAGAAAAAAAAAAAGAACAATCCAAACTTCTCCCCCACTGGGACATGACACACCGGCTCATTCGGTCCCCTGTTCTGCCTTATCAGAGATTTCTATAGTGTTGCCTTTTCACCAAGATTCTATTTCACTCTGTAAACATTTGAATTTTGCTCCTGTATTACCTTACCCACGCCACCTTGATTTCTATGCTACTGTTCATGTAGTTTAGAAACTTGGTGTCTCTTTATCTTCTTATCTCCTGCTGGGTCTAACAATTTTTGAGTGGGAGTTTTTAAAGTCATGCCAGGTTGTGGGTTTTAAAAGCAAAAAAATGTGATTTAAAAAAAAAAGCCTTTTTAATTTTATTGCTGATTAGGCAAGATGATTTCATAAATCACTGGCTAAGTTTTGGATCTATATCATCCATCTGAAGGAGAAACATTGCACATATTGCCCCAGCTGACGTGCTGAACTATTAATTAAGAAAGTTACCTGAAAAAGTTTTATATGTGTCACCAGGGAGCAATACAACTTTAATGTACCAACTTTTCTTCCGACGATAATAGATCATTAAACAGTTAAGTTGCGCAAAGCGGAGATAAAAGGTTCTCCTTAGGATTTGTTGTAAACGTAAGCACATCTTATGGTACATAGATTATACTCCAAGTATCTAGAGGGGCTTCTGTGCAGAGTTGAAAACAGAAGGGCATCATACTTATTCTGCACTCCACTTATTCTGCACTCCACCCGTTTATTTGATCATTTATGCTATCTGTGTTTGCATCCAAAATAGCCGTGTTCATTTTGCAACCTGCAGAAGCCAGTAACAGTGGTGCTCGGGGAATTTCATGCATTCACACCAACAATTCATTGTAGCAAAGTAAATGATGAAATGTCAATATTTCATCATTTACATTTACATGCATGACAAACATTATTTCTGAACAAAAAGTCAGAAAGTACAAATACATGAGTTCTAATTGTAACAGCACATTTTATGAGTCAATTATACTATATTCAACTTGCATTTTATTCAGAGCCATACCACTGTGATTGTTTGGTACAATTACATTTTTAACATTCTCTTGTATAATTGGTAAAAGAGGTGAATAAATGTACTTTTTGTGTATCCTCTTCTGTAGTTTTCTTTGCTTTAGTCACCATCAGAAAGCAAATGTAGACTCTTCCAAAAAAGGAAGGGAGGGAATTAAACATGAGGTTAACACTAAAATAATAGTTTAAGTATGGCTTTATTCAATTTCTTGATGGTTCTTAAAGACATACAAGTTATTTAGAGAAACAAACTCTTGTGTTGATTAAAACACGTTATTTGTTTGCACAAATGGGTTGCTATATTAAATTACCACTGGTTTGCAGAGCAGAGTATCTTAATACTTTAAAAAATGTGTTTAGACATAAGTCAATGCCTCAAAATATAAATTTGTACATCTGCTGCAATTTTTATATTAAGATATTATGCAGTTGTTTGCATCCTTTCCCACAGCAGGAGTGCTGTCATCTCCTGGAAGAAGAACAAGAAGCTGTGCAGCAGGTGGTACAATGCTCAGTGAGTCCTGATCTGACATCAATGAGATCACAAGAAGACACAGAAACCCCTAAAAGCATTCACATTTCTGAAAAACACTGGTCATATTCTGTGAGATGCCTTGAACAATTAGACTTTATTATATATATATAGTTCTCATTAATTAAGTCTAAATGATGTTTGAAAAAGAAGTTGAGGGAAATCTTCTTGCTAGAGTAGGTTGTTGGATATTCTTTGGTGTAATCTTATCTCATTTTTTTCTGTGTCTGGAATAATTTTATGGCTTCCTGATAAATCTGAATGCTGTATGATTTGGATTCAGCACTCAGATGCTGAATGAGATGCTGGGTTTACTTATTGACTAAAATAAAAATAAAAAAATGATGCAAAAACTAATCATTAAATAATCCACTGATAAAAGAGGCTCTAAAGAGAATTTTAAACCATTAACTCTCAAGCTGCTCTCAGTTATGGAAACAAGCCTTTTATACTGACAAACATTACTTTATTCTCTATGAAAATATGGGGCATCCATTTTTTGGATGGAGTGGAAACAGATTTGAGTGGGAAACATCAAATTAGTAATTAGCTTACATTTAATGCAGATTAACAATGGTTATGAAATATGTTGCAATTGCAAACCACACAGGGCAATACTCTAATAATTAAACATGTTAACAGCTGCTGTAATTTCACATGATAAAAACTGATGCTTTAAGGGAAACCTGTCAAGGAAAAGGATGCTTTCCAGCCACCACTGAACAGAAACCACTGAAATATATCTGGGTATGAATGGTAGGAGGGTTATAAATAATCATATTTTTTATGTTTGTCAGAAATTTTTATAGCCCTCCTGCTTTTTATTCTGAAAACTGAAGTCAACCAAGGAACACATTTATTAGGAATAAGATGATTGCACTGCTCTGCTGGATACACATGCACACAGAGGTGCACAACACTGTGGCTGCAGAATCCTGATAGCCTTATTTGATGTGGCACGTGATTCCAGACACTCTGAGGGCCAATTATATGGACTAAAAGAAGGTGGTGCAGAGAGGGAGGGATACAGCTCAGAAGGAAGAAGACACTGACTCCTTTATTCATGTGTTTCACTGGGTTATGCATCGTATGCCCCTGCTAATCATGCACTCTCATGAGCCTGATGCATTATGCCACAGGAGCGGCTTTGCTCAGGCATTATATTTTCAATAACAGATTCTTTGTCTAAGAGCAAGGAGAATGGGCAAAATCTTCTTAACTGTTTTTCTGTCGATTATTTCACATTTGGAAGGTGATGGAGAAAATTTGCCCCAATATCAATAGTACATAGAGCTATGTTCTAAAGTTTTCATTCAGGTTATAAGGTGTAAATATGCAATCGTTTGAGAAAAAAATGTCACAAGGCAAAATTATTACAGACCACAAGTGAATGACCTTGAGAGCAGGATAGTATACTTTCAGATTAATGTTGATCTGACATTGAGATCTGTGCAAGATTGAAAAAGATGTTTCTCTGCTTAGTCCTGCATGCTAAACTAAGTGAATGCAGGAGTCTGGTGTGACAAGATGATCAGTGAACAGTTTGAACCTTCTTGAATTCTTAATAAAATCTCCTCTTCTTTTATTTTAAACAGCAGAATGTATTTCTTATTACACAGCCAGTCTGGTTATTGGTCATTTCAAATTACAGTTCAAACTATTCCTTAGAAATTTGAAATGAGAAAACATGTCCAAAAAATTTGTAGCATCCTGATTTCACAACTGGCCAGAGACATTGTCCAAAGGACAATGTCAAATGAACAGAAAGGCGGTGTGGGAGTTCAGAAGTAGTACTACCGTACTATAATTTGCAGTTATTGGACACCATTTTTTAAGCACATTGTAAACCATTTTAAGCGTACTTGCTGTTGCATCCTGAAGCCATGTTCTCATTGCAATCAGGATTAAACTATCAGAACATAAACTTAAACTTATACAAAACAGAGTTTTCAAGAACTAAGAACCATTCTCCTTGTAAACATTAAAGTTGCCGATTACAGTCTCACTGCTTATGAGACTTGCCTTGAAGAACAGTACTCACATTTATGTAGCTGTTTTTACTCTAGAACCTTCAGAGGGTCTTTATGGTCCTTTTTAGAAATTGTAATGTACAATGTAATATTAATATTCTTCAAACTTTGCTTCTTTTTACTTAGCTTGATTGATTTGTTTTATAATTCAGTAGGCCTGCTGTGACAGACATTAACCAAGCTTCTGCAGTAAATAACAACTCTAGTATAAATAATTGAAAACAATGTGAAAATTAAGCAGATATTGGAAAGCAAAAAAAAAAAGGAAGAAGAAGAAACTAAACATGATGCAGTTAACTGATCTTCAAACACAGAATCTGTTTGCCGCACATGTCTGATCACAAGATGCTATCATCATCACTGCTGCGGTTTAATGCTGCTGGTTTCTCAGCTGTGATCACAGCAGCCATGCCACCTTTCATTATTAATGTCTGAGATATGACCTTTCTTTAGTAAGAACCTCATTAATATTTACATATCCTCATTTTTAAAACCATTAACACAGTCTCTTTTATCGTTACCTCAATGTCATTTACATCCTCTGAGAGATTTAAGGAAGCTAAACTCTTTTGTGATCTTATCATTTTATTGCTCCTGTCTATTTCCTCTTTCAGAACATATAAGTAACAGAGTTATGAGGACCTATTTCATCTAGCTACTTTGAAAGCTTGCAGACAGGATTTAGAGCACTATCAAAATGAATGATGCATTTGGCATCTGGTGTTGCCTTACAATGGTGAGAGGAGCCGGATAATAGTCCAAAGCTAGACACTAAGGTGACTCACATATTTGCAGTTTTTAATATTTTTACAGGCTGAGCTGTAATTGTTATGGAAATGAATTCACAGATGATGAACTCTGAATGTATCTGTCAGAGAAAAGAGAATATATTAAATCTTAAAAACTAACAATTAACTTGCATATTCTGCTATCAATCTAGCGTGGCCCAGCTTGACTAAATTATATTTACTGAATCCTGAAGATGGAAATTAAATTGTCACCAGGATGCCCTGCATTATAAAGAATGCACAGAATCCATTATGGGAGGAAGTTTTGCAACATGGTGGCTTCTTCACATAGGGACATAACTTTAATCACTGAGTTATGCCACTGATTTGTCTGAACCATATGGTTAGCGTGACTTCCTTCAAGTGTTTCCACAGGTAGCACACATTTGTTATATACTTGCAACAGCTGCTGCATCAGCTGGACAGGATGTCCCGGGACACAGGGGAGGAATTTTTCAACTCTCTGTATCTATCACATAATAGACAGGCCTAAGCCATTTTGTAGAAGCTCATTTGCCGCCTTCATGGTAGAGTTATTAGGCAGATTTGATTTGCAGATATGACAGGATGGATTTGATCTTATAGATGAATTGATTTCACACTGCCTGGCTCGCACAGCTGCAGAGATTTTTGGGATAATTTATGATGTGTGGCAAAGAGAATATTTAATTAACCCTACAATCTACACAGCTTCACATCAGAGTTTTTAATAAAAATATTTGCAAATATGTATATACTATATTGTATTGGGCATGCTCTTACACAAGATGAAGTGTTTGTTTCTTAGCAGCTGTAATGTGTGATGGCAAATATATCCCTAAATATTAACTATAATTTAGTGGGAGAATTCGATGGATAAAAGAGCTTAGGCTCCTTCTGCAGAATTGGAGAGACATGTCCACTTGTGTTCAATGATGCACAAACAACCAGCTGTCTCCACTGTTCTGATGGAGTTCACCAGAACTCATGTTGTGCAGATTCCACAACGTGAGAGGCCCAGCTGTACATTCACAGTTACATTTCAGCCTGATGGTAAAATCATGTCAAAGTACCTACTACTGATATTCCTATATGTCACAATGTAGCTCCTGAGTTAGGTAATATTAATATAACACAAGACAACTAAACCTGAAATACTCATGTCAAACTCGGAGAAAGAGGAAGAAGGAAAATGTGTCAAAGCACTGACTGAATTATGGTGCAAAGATTTTTCCTTAAAGTTACAGTTCCAAAACCACCTAAGCTTTCCATTGAGCTATTCCATTACATGAAAGTCCTTCTGAAGAGATATGACACTTTATACAGTTTTATATTTCCAACTTGGAAATTAATCTGGCTATTGTGAGACACAGGCCTGGGCACAAATAAAAAAGGGAACGTGCAAAAACCAGGAAATGTGACAATTAAAATATAAGCCCATATTTCTACACAATAAAATGCTGCTAGTATACCATAAAAAAGGCAGAATGGTCTCTACTTAAATTCGTAAAGCTCTGTTTGTTTCTGGACATTTCCTTTAGTTGCTGTTGCCATGTGAAAGTCTACAGTTTTTGTAATGATCATATGGTGACATGCTCTTGAAAAATATTACACAACTCAGTTGTTATTTTAATGCATCTGTTGTACATTTTCCTTTGAAATGCTGAATATCTTTCTATACTTAATATTCTAGATTGTGCTCTCTCTTTTGAATAACAGATGATATGCATTTGAATACAAAACATCCATTTGTTTACTCTATTTTTAGTCATATTTCATTATTATTATTATTATTATTATTATTATTATTATTATTATTATTATTATTATATTATTATTATTATTATTATTATTTACATGCATATAAAACATTGAAATCCAAGCATGTTCTTGGTTTTTGCCTATTTAAGATATGTTTTTGTTTCTGTGCCAAACATCCAGAAGAAATTTGGATGTGGCTCTGTTGAAACTTTAATGACTGCTAGCTCCCATTGCCTCAGAGCTACATAATGATGGTAACACTCTCACACATACATATGCATACGAACACTGCTTAAGGAAGCCAAGAGGCAGTAAACTGTAACTCCCACTAAATAGGTTATTCACTGTGTGCTGTGCAGCTGCATAAATCAGGTCTCTGACAGGTGTTGTTAATCATACTGTCACATTCAAATATAAACACTGTAGTTTGAGAGCAAGGGATACATTTATGCAGAGTAGAAATATTTTCATATTTTTTTAAATAAAAATCTAGAGATCCCTGTGCCAATAGTGGTGTGGCAGTGTTTTTAGCTGTGCTTATTTCTAGAAATTGTATGTGACGCTGGGTAGGTTTATTTCCTGGTGTTCCAAGTTTTCCCATGTTGTCTAAAAACCACAATGCCAACATAAATGATGACTCTTAAAGGGTCATTTTCATATCTATCAATCTGTCTTTGTGGCATATTTCTCCCTGCTTTGGCTTGTTTTCTAAGAAAAGCTAGCAACTTGCCAGCTTTGTTTCTGTTATGGATTTGCGACCTGTTCTATGCATTTCCCTGTTACGTGCTCAAAGTACATTTTGCTTCATAGCTATGCCAGAGGGCACTGTCGGTTCAGCAGCTGGTCTTTTAGTCATGTGATGTCTCTGTTATTATGAAAAGAAGAATTCCCACAAAAAAAAGAATGGCAGCGACCTTGGTTCAGGGTCAGAAATGGAGATTGTCTCTCTTTTTCTGGGGAATATATGGTTCAGAGATTCCTTCAATGGAATTGTAACCCTTCCACGATTATAAGAGATGGGGTCGTTTAGACCTCAAGAGTTTTTTAATCTTTGAGTCCAGGTACTGAAGCACTGATCCCGCGTGTACATTTTGTGTGTGGATTTGGAAGCTGAGACAATCCCACGGTTTCCCACTGTCCGACTGTAATATTTGCTGTGTTTTTCCTGAGCATCGTGCTAAGACCATGGGAGGGCTACGTAAACCAGGGTCAAGGTTAATTCCTTCATCCAGAATACAGACACCGAGTACATGAACAGTTGTCTGAAATTACTTTGGATTCAGTGCTATTTGGTAGCATCAGTAACTTTTTCTGCCAGGAAACTCCCCTCCAAGGCAGAAAAAGGGTGAGAGGACGTCTTCTGTTGGGAGATGGCTTTTGTTCACATGTCACATATTCACACAGTGGGAATCCTTCTCTTGTTCCTACAACTAGTGAAGTGCATTGTAGGATTAATAGTGCTTGTACAGTTCCCTGCAGCTCAGTCCTTTCTGGCTTAAGGTGCAACAACCATAAAAATTGGAACAAAAATTCAAAAACACCTCCACATCATGGCAACGAATTATATACCATCTCTACGAAGCAGAGAATTCCCTGGTTTATCCCAACACATACACACTGCACAGGACAGAGGCACATCACAGCTGACACCTGTACCTGGGAAAAAATGAATTTTTCAGTATGCCAACACACATGACAAAATGGAAGACAGTTTAACAGGATGTATCTCAGAATTTGTGCAGCATGATAAACTCAGCTCACATATTCCATACATTCCTCAACTGGCAGCTGCATCATTTGTGAAGGAAAACAGAAATGTATTTTATTCATGGGCTAGCTGGCCTGTCAACATCTACTTCCTTCTTGCTTCCCTTTGTCTCTGAGCTGTGTTGATAGGGACTGAGACAGGGTTAGATTCATCCATTGGGCTAAAGGAATGAGACTGAGATATGAAAATGGATTTGAGTGTGGAGGAAAAACACTCCAGTTTGGAAACTAGAAGAAAAAGAAACATGCACAGAATGTGAGATACTTTTAAAAAAGGAAAGATTGGAAGATAAGCAGGACAAGAAATTATATGTTGATGGAATGAAGAAAAACTGTCTAAGAAGACCAACTCTGATTAATGGTAAAAGATGAAAGCCTACCAATAGCATACTTGTGCTACAGTTGGAGCTTTTTAAAATCAAGTTACAAATGGTTTCTTTTTTGCACATTTGATTTGATTTGATGGGGACGACTACATGTGGCAACAGCTGCATGGCTTTATTTCTCTCTTCTCCTTCAATGGAAGGTTTATGAAAAGGGAATCAGAGAAGCACAAAGACACCTGGAGAACGAGAGAGCAGAAAAGAACAAGATGTTTTAAGAAATGTCTCAACAGATCAATTTCCTGCAGGACAATGAAAAACTTCTGCAGGACCAATTGAAAGAGATGAAGTGTTCATACGATGAACTGAACATCAAATATAAAAGCGATGTTTCTGCAGTACAACACGACATGGAAACATCGACTGGAGGAGAAAGATGAGAAAGAGGCGAACTTGGCAAGAGAAAATGGGAATATTGAGCTTATCAAAAACCTGAAAGCAGAAAAGGAAGAGATCGTAGAAAATATGTCAAGAAACATCAAAATAATGCAAAAGAGGGAGAAACAGATCCTGAATGAGCTTGATCAAGTTTTCTATTCATTTGAGGAGCTGAAACGCCGATACGAGACGGACGTCATCCATTTACAGCAGCAGAATGAGGCATACCGGCAGAGGATGAAGCAACAGGAATCGACTCTTTCTAACAGAGACAAGAAACAGAAACTTCTCCAGGAAAGAAACTTTTCTGCGATGCAACAGCAAGTTGCAAAACTACAGCAACAGATCACAGAGGAGAGAAAAAGTCATCAAGAGAAGTCAGAGGCGGACCTGGCCATTCTCCGTAACATCAAAGCCGAGAACGCTGTCCTGGAAAAGACCAAACAAGAAATTAACATCCTGCAGGAGAAGCTCAGCAGCACCCAGGATGAGTTGCAGAAGGCTGACGGTTTGTACAAAGAGCTCCACTGCCGATACGAGACGGACATCATCCATTTACAACAGCAGAATGAGACGTACCGGCAGAGGATGAAGCACCAGAAAACAGCCCTTTTAACAGAGACAAGAAAGAGAAGCTTCTCCAGGAAAGAACATTTTCTGCCCTAAAAAAGCACATTGGAAAACTGCAGCAGCAGATCACACAGGAGAGACAAAGTCATCGACAGAAATCCGAGGAGGACAAGGCGATGCTCAACACCATCAGAGCCGAGAACGCCGTCCTCCTGGAAAAGACCAGACAAGAGGTTAACATCCTGCAGGAGAAGCTCAGCCGCACCCAGGATGAGTTGCAGAAGGCTGAGGGTTTGTACAAGGAGCTCCACTGTCGATACGAGACGGACGTCACTGCTTTGAAAAAACAAACAGAGCAGTATCAACAGGAGGTGGCTTGTCTGCAAAATGACTTGGAGAGAGTCAGACAGGATCTGTCTGGCTCTTTCCAAGTCATTCATGACCTGCTGAGACAAGAGAAAGATGGTTCCCAAGAGAAGGAGGTAAGTTCACTAAGCCAACTCGACCTGGTCCAAGTTTCCAGTCAAGAGGATTCTTCGGACGAGGAGCTTTCTGGAGGAGCTTGTTTCATCGATCAAGAATCCACGGAGATCTCTGGCGAAACTGGCATGGAAGAGTTGGACCATCCACACACTGACGCCATGCAGGACGGTGAGAAGAGAAAGTCCAAATTTTCAATCTGGAAAAAAATACGTAAGACTCTGCGACTGAAGAAGTCAAAAAAACCAAAAGAGTGAAGGCAATTAGAGAAGGAGCAAGACATTCAAGATCTCCTAAAACATGCAGGTCTGGTCAGTTGGTCGCTGCAAATCGCCCCCCAAAAGAAACTCCCAACACATTTTACTGTGTTTTATTGCTAAACTTGTCAAAATTAGGTTTTATTTAGGACGTGACTGAAAGGTTTTGTTTGTTAACCTGGGTTTGATTCCCAGTCCTGGGCAATCTGCTGCATATCATTCCCTTCTCTCTCCTCCCAATTTCCAAATGATGGCCACAAGAGCCTAAAAAACTTAATTAGAGCCTAAAAAACTGAAACATTTATTTTATCTCACAAATGGACCCCCCAAAAAAATCAACTTTCTTCCTCTCTCTCCTACAAAATTAACAAATTTCTTAATACACACGTGCACATACCCTTACAAGCGTAACCAAACCTTCCCCACCCAATTGAAACAACGTGGGCAGCACGCTGGCGCAGCGGTTAGCGCTGCGTCTTCACAGAGACCCTCTGTGTGGAGTTTGCATGGTCTCCCCGTGTTTGCCACCCTGGCCTGGGGCTGGGGCACGCTGGGAAGCCCCTGGTGGCCGGTGGTGGTATGACAATACAAAACCCTTGAATCCCTGAACTATATCAACAATATGTGCACCAAGCAATACATACACTTAGCATTCCACAGATAAATGCTTTTAATCTGGTTAAGAATAATAATTGTGCTATCAATAAATGAGGCCTAATCAATGTTTTTAGTCACCAGAGGAACTATAAGGCCTTAATCAGCCCAGAGGTTCAAACTGATGAAACATGAGGATGGAGGCTCTCTATTAAAACATTGCTCACCGTCTTCCATGTTCTTTCAGCAAACAGTTGAGACAGAGCTGGTTTTGGTTTCACCACCATTCACCTGCCGCTTTACCCGCCACTGAAAGTTTTCTTAAAATCTGTCTGTCAGTCTGCAGATCACGTGACCAAACCAGAAAACACACTGGAAACATAGATTACAGCATTCTTTGTTTTAACTGACAGCCTTCTTGGTAGGCGGTTGCTATGACAACAACAAACAAGCCACAACAACACCAGAACATTACAACTGTTGGTTACGTCTATTTATGATACATTTTCTTTCCCACTCACGTTTTCGATCTGGACAGTGAAATGATGACGGTAGAATCATGCTAGTAATTTTCTTTCCATTTGGAACTCAGGATTTTACCAAAGAGAACAAAATTATGAACAGCGATAAATACCAGTCAGCTTTGGCCCATAAGTGTCTGCTCGAAAGCCAATGAAGATAGATATTTTATCTGGATATCTGGAGTTTCTTCACTTTGAACTCAGAACCAGATTATTCATGGCTCACTCAAAAGTTTGACTGAGGCAATGCGAGCATCAAAAATAAGTGAAAAATGCAAGTATGGTGTCTCTCAAAGTTTTACTCAAAAAAAAAAAGAACACCTTAGTGTCTAGTGCAAGATAAACTTCTACAGCAACTGCATTCAAATAGGGTAAAACATCAGGGTCTTTGATGGGGAAAAGCTTTTTGAGAGTTTAGTTCCGAGTACTGCACTCATCAACAAATCAAAAGTAGATTTTTGAGCATAATGGTAGCTCTCACACACTATCCAGCCCTTATGAAAAAGACATTCTAATATCATTCAATTACAAGAGCTCTGTCTATGTTTTCCATGAGCTTCAGTGATGTAAGTCTTAAGTTCCCGCTATTTTTCAACTGAAACAGCTGCCTGATGTCTGCTGTATTTTTGAAATATAGAATTTCTACTGGATAAATCCGTTTTGCATACAGAATCTGCAAAGTAAACACTGTGTTGAAATATCCAACATTAAGTCTTGTATTATTTTATTTAAATTAAATAAAATGCTAAACCTTAATGACATCTTGCTTGGCTTAATAAAAAACACACTGGAACATAGATTACAGCGTTCTTTGTTTTAACTGACAGCCTTCTTGGTAGGCGGTTGCTATGACAACAACAAACAAGCCACAACAACACCAGAACATTACAACTGTTGGTTACGTCTATTTATAATACATTTTCTTTCCCACTCACGTTTTCGATCTGGCCCCAAACGGAAATGAGTCGGATGCCCCTGATATACGAGATAAAAACAAGTGAATCAGGAATTACTCTTGTTTTCAAGGTGAAGAATAAAGAGTAGGATAATTGGTGGTGGAATGATGTCAAAGGGAGATTCTGTGATGTCACAGCCGATGTCGTCTTGTTCCACACCATGCAGCTTTACGGCTACTTTCAAAGAACACCAGGTTCTATCAATGAGGTCGAGCTTTATGCAACAAATTAGGCCAGCAGTCCATCAATTAGCCACACAGAAAATGAAACTTCACTGCCAGAGGGTTACAATGCATTAGGGCGGATATTATACAAATATGGATAAAGTGTGTGAGAAAGGAGAAAAGGAAGATGACTTTTAACCTTTTAGAGGACAGTGATTTACATGACACATAATGAGGAAAAGTAGTAGAATAAACAGAGCACATTTGCTGGACCTCATGGCCAACTGAGAGCTAACGTGTAATTTGCACCATGATTACAAAAAACTGATCATGTGTAGCCTATTTGTCTTTAGTTTGATATTAACCTTATCTTAATTGGCATTTTAGAAGTATTGAATATCAAAGACTGACGTCATGGTATAAACTATTTCCTCCATTTTCTTGTTCAAGTAGTGTCAATTTTATGAAATCTTTTGTACCACAAACAGCCCATCATGACCAAATAATGACCAAAAGATAACCAAGCTTTTAGGATGTACAGCTTTGAACTGCCGTGTTGCTGAAATTTGCTATACAAATACATTTGATTGACTGATTATGTGTAGTCCCACATCTACAGGTATGTTTACTGTTAAAAAAGTTGTTTTTGTTACTTTGAACTTATAAATTACCTCATCAAGGAAAACATAGTAATTCACTTAAGATCTCGTCAAGCTAAAATACAGTTTTTACATCTGTACTTCAACGAAATTAAAAGATGAAATGCATGTGGCTACCTGTATAGCAGACCATAAAAACTCTTTTCATCCACCTTGTCCAGCAGCTCTGCTGGCCCTATTGTCGCCGTCTCTGTAAAAAATCTGTTGACAGACTAATGAGTCCTTTTAGAATCCAACCTTCCCAAAGGGAGGTCTGAACTGAGTGAAATCTTGTTTCACTACAAAATGGGAAAAAATGAGTTGAGCAGCTCAACTATCTTCAGAAACTGTTACTATGGAAACAACTACTCAACAATCAGATGTGTTTTCTACTCTTCAGTCATGTAAGGTTGTCTGTAGGATGTCTGGAATGAATCAAGAAATATTTTTGGCTCACAAATATTTATCCTACGCGTTTTCAGTTTGATGGCTGTAACCGCTATTAAAGAACTGCAGGTCGGATGTGATTCTGCTGCTTCTCTTGAGCTTATAATTTCCGGGTCTCAAACTGCAGTCCCTGTTGACCAGTGACCCTGTAACCTTTAGATGTGCTCCTGCTTCATCACCTGCAAATGAAATAATTAGGTCATTAGCAGTACTTTGTGGATCTTGATTGTATGCTGAAGAAGTAATTCATCTTCTGTACTGGAACAACCAGTACAGCACACTGGTTGTTCCAGTGTGCTGTACAACCCTGTTTGGATCCTGGTGTGTAGTTGTGCCTCTCTGTGAGGATTTTGTAGAATACTGCATCAATGTACACATCAACTATATTGAGCTACTAAACTAAATAGGGTATTTAGAGTTATATATCTGCAAATATATAACTATAACTATAATATATAACTAGATAGATGGATGGATGGATGGATGGATGGATGGATGGATGGGATGGATGATGGATGGATGGATGGATGGAGGATGGATGGATGGGATGGATGGATGATGGATGGATGGATGGATGGATGGATGGATGATGGATGGATGGGATGGATGGATGGATGGATGGATGGATGGATGGATGGATGGATGGTTTACAGAATAACAGATAATCCATCATTTGTAGAATATGACAAGTAGGATTTAAGTTTCAAGGGGCTTATTTGAAGTGTTTAACAGCTCAATATTTAATAAAGTTTACATAAGTTTAAGTGCTGCCATTATTGTATGAAGATTAAAATGTAGTTGAGAGTCTTCAGAAAATACTGTAATCAAGCATTTCTGTAATTTTGGAGACTGTCATACAGTTTGTCATAGTCTTATTGCAAGACCTTGAATGTGTAATTTTTGTGGTTCACCAACCAGTTGTTGTTATTACATGTACAAACAGACTGTATTTCTATAAAAGTGTGTCCCCAGCCAGGGCAGCACATAAGTCTTTCATATATGAAGAAAAAAACTGCATGGGGTCACATTTCCTTTGAATCTAAAGATAAACAGAAATCCAGCTGCTCCATTCTTCAGGCTTTCATTTCTTTAACAATCTAATACCCTTTCTGAGTCTTTTGTCCCTTTCACTGTCAATCCTTTATGTTGTAAGATAATGGCACAAAATTACATGAAGCTACTAAAGCCTTTATTTAAACACTGAGTTTAAACTACAACTCTTTCTGTGAACTTAAAAAAAACATAGTGCTGTTGGAGGTGCTCTTCAAAACAAATAAATGGTGATTCAAAGAAGGCTAGAAAAATGTTAAAATCTATAATGAGGAGTTTTCAAATCAGAACATTATTAGGCTTGCAGATCCAATTCATAGGGATTTATAACAGAATCCCTCCAATTCTGTTATAAAATATAGGATTGTATTTGAATTACTGGATTTTCCACATTTCCAGAGACACTGGCTTTTTTTTCTAAAAAAAAAAAAAGCTCTTTGATTGTGCTACATACCTGCCTTTTGTTTGAACCTGTCCTTTACCTTGCAATGCAGCATGAATGAAGACTGAAACTAGCTCTCACTGGCGTGGAGCTGATTCAGAAACACGCATCACACTGAATTCTGAAAGCTAGAGTGATGTAAAATAAAAAGAAGAAAAAGGAAACACTTTCTGTACACTGTCAACTGAAGTGCCAGTCAGTTTGAAGCAGAAAGCTTATGGCAAAAGGTTTACAGGGATCTATACCTACACAAAGAATTGTGTTGTCCGAAGTTAAGCAGCCAGACAAGTGAGCTGTAGTAGCACTGGTGTGAAACACTGGGAACAACAAAACCTAAGTTAGTATTGCAACAGTGCCTGTTGCACTTAACATGGAACAATAACTAAGTTGAATTTATTTCTTTAGTGTTTTGTGGAATAAAGCACCATGATGAAGTGCTTTACAGTACAGTGAAGGAAAAAGGCACAACTAATTTCTCAGCTCTGGAAGAGCTGCAGAGAGACTGTTGTGAAGCTTCGAAAACCGGTTTTTACTGATTCCTGCACTGCAATCCTAGTCTGGTAAAAACTAGCCCCTTTTTCAACGCTTTGCTTTGTACAGAGAAAGAACAGCTACTAACCCTAACCCGAGCAATCAGTTTTGAAAAATGACTTCTTCCCAGAGACGTGAACTCTATTAAAGTTTTTGGTGTTACCCAATCGCTAACAGGTGTCCGTGATGCATGTAATGAGTTAGTTTGATACCGTGAAGCTTATCCAATCTGACTGAGCTGGAGCTACGTTGCAATGAAGGATGGACATAAAATTCACTCTGAGGCAGAAAACTCTTGAGAGACTTGTAGCTGTAATTTCATTGAAAGGAAGTACCTGAGAGGATTTAAATACACATGGCCTACATTTTTATAATATGATCAAATGTAGAAATTGCGAGGGATTTTAATAGTTTATTAAACTGAACATGTTTGTTGTTGTTTTCTAACCAGCTTATTTGAGAGAAATATTAGATAAAAAAAATGGGAAAAACTCTGAAATTACAGTTCAACAAATTTGACCAGTGACATCGCTAATATGTCTGGATGTTTTGCTTAGAGGTTTAAACTCAAGTGAAATAACACTTAACTGACCTGCATAGCAAACCCTCTTATTTCTTAAAACATATTTCTACAACATTCATCAGCTTGAAAGCATCGACTGACAAGTGCATTGCGATTATGCTGCTCTAAAAGAACATAAAAACAATGTTTAAATGTGACTTTAAACATTCCCAAGAATCCCCATACTTCTTTTTTTTTTTTTTAATAAAGCTTTAAACTGCTTTTTTAAACAAATGGAGTAAACAGTAAATATCCAGTGCATTCCTGTGAGCCCCAAAACAATGGCTGACCAGGGAGTAAAAAAGTTATATTCAGCAGAAACACTGAGGCTATAGGCCAACGACTAATAGGCTTTACCATCCTTATCAGTACAGCGCACCCTCCCCCCTTCCACCCCACACACATACAGACACACAACTAACTGCATTCTCTGCCTATTTCCTTGCTTCCTACCAGTCCCAGATGGCCTCTTCCTGTGCCTCCTTAGAGTTCAGAGCTTAACAATTTAAACCCGTTAAGTGCTATATGGCTGCTGATAAGGAGGGAGATGAAGGAGTGAGAGGAAAGGTCTGCAGATTAAGTGAAATCAAATTGAGGATTAACTCATAAATGTATATGCTTGGCCACATTTTCTGACTGCGGTCTCAAATGTATGGGTGAGCTACTACGAAGAATCTAAAAAATATGCAAATACGGCACATATATCTGAGCCAATGAGATGCAAATATCTTCGCTCCTGATGGGGAATTTTCAGAGCTATTGAAGTCGACATATGACCTTTATTCCTTTTTAATTGCAGACAGTTCACAGAAATATTCATGTATTTTGTATACAGTTCACCCGGCTTCCATTCTGTCCCGTCTGAAATGTTTTCACCACTTTACTTGAATCCGCCTTCTGGTAAATTGAATTTCTTGGAGATATTCAAGAGGGTCCACATCTGTCTAAATAGGGTTTCAAGCTTGATGGTGTGTGTCAGAGCGAAAACGAAGCCACGGGGTGAAAAGAATTATCAGTAAATCTGCGAGGCAGGAAAGTGTTAGGTACATATCAGGATAAGAACATCTCTGCAGGATTGAAAAGCTAAAGAGGACAGTAGCCCTCATTCTATCGCTTTAAAATGTTTGTATTTCCCTAACGTTGGCAGGTTTTTAGGGAAATGCAATGAACGAAAATGCAGTACAATCAAAATGGTTTAATAATCTTGCTCCATAAGTGTGCACCTGGCCTTAAATAAAGGTATCAGCTGTGATAGGTGTACAAAAAGTCCCATTGCATTATTTATTTAACATGGCATCATGGAAATGGGCCAAAATAGCAGGGAAAAATATAGGATGATAGTGAAATTAAACTGGATTTTGTCCAAAATAAATGAAAAGCAGAAACTAGTGAATAAGTATGAACAATCTTTCTCCCATGCTGTCCAACGTCTCCCAAAATTACCAGGGAGTGTGTGTTACCATCTGATGAAACTAAACTTGAACTTTTTTGACAACATTCCAGAAGTGAGTTTGGCCCCAAAACAAAACCACCAATCAGCAAGAGAACTTCATCTGGACAGTGAAATGATGACGGTAGAATCATGCTAGTAATTTTCTTTCCATTTGGAACTCAGGATTTTACCAAAGAGAACAAAATTATGAACAGCGATAAATACCAGTCAGCTTTGGCCCATAAACTTTAAGTGTCTGCTCGAAAGCCAATGAAGATAGATATTTTACCTGGATATCTGGAGTTTCTTCACTTTGAACTCAGAACCAGATTATTCATGGCTCACTCAAAAGTTTGACTGAGGCAATGCGAGCATCAAAAATAAGTGAAAAATGCAAGTATGGTGTCTCTCAAAGTTTTACTCAAAGTGCAATATCTAGTGCAAGATAAACTTCTACAGCAACTGCATTCAAATAGGGTAAAACATCAGGGTCTTTGATGGGGAAAAGCTTTTTGAGAGTTTAGTTCCGAGTACTGCACTCATCAACAAATCAAAAGTAGATTTTTGAGCATAATGGTAGCTCTCACACACTATCCAGCCCTTATGAAAAAGACATTCTAATATCATTCAATTACAAGAGCTCTCTGTCTATGTTTTCCATGAGCTTCAGTGATGTAAGTCTTAAGTTCCCGCTATTTTTCAACTGAAACAGCTGCCTGATGTCTGCTGTATTTTTGAAATATAGAATTTCTACTGGATAAATCCGTTTTGATACAGAATCTGCAAAGTAAACACTGTGTTGAAATATCCAACATTAAGTCTTGTATTATTTTATTTAAAATTAAATAAAATGCTAAACCTTAATGACATCTTGCTTGGCTTAATAAAAGATAATCCAGATGGCTTGGAAAGTAATTTCAATGTCACAAAAACTCATTATTTGGAGGACCACTTTATTATATAACATTTTTAATTTGGGTAACCTAAGAGTTCACTTGGATGAAATAATAAAAAAAAAATCAGCTAACCAGATGAACTTTGCATTGCACCTCGTATGAGTGCTGAGTGAAAGTAAGGGGACATCTGGCACACCACAGGGAGGCTGACTGCTGCTAAATGATTTATTAGAGACATTGCACATTATGGCAATCAGATCAAAAACCGTCAGCCTCATTGTTAAATTAATTTAAAACACTGCTTGATTTTTATCTGTGTAATTTATTGAATTTATTTATTTAACAAGAAACAAAGGGGACAACCCTGCTGCCTTAGAGGAGGTAACACAGGTCAGCTGGTTTGTTAGTGCAATATTTCCCAACCCTGGTCCTCAAGGTACACTGAGCTGTATGTTTTAGATGTTCCCTTCCTTCAGCGCACCCACTCAGATGATTGAAATTCAGCAAAACTTTGTTAATCAGCCATCAATTGAAATCATGTGTATTGACGCAGGAGAATGCCTGAAACTTGCAGGGCAATGTGCCTTGAGGACCAGGGTTGAAAAACATTGCTTCAGATTACTTTTCAGACTGCTCACTAATGCAGATAAGGGTGCTTTTGTCAGAGTGGTTCAAGTTTGGTCATTCAGTGTTTTTAGTGTTACTTGGGCGTGAGCAGACTACCTTGGATATGTTAAGGGGAACTCTGAAAGGAGCTGCAGAGTTTGTGCGGTCAGTGAGTTTAATATTAAACTAACTCAGTGCACATGACTGAGTTTTATATTTATTTTAATGCCCTCTGAATGAAAAAAAAATAAGGAAAAGAAGGTAATGCATTAAGGACTGAGCATACTTGTGCTATGCAGGGTTATACCTCTGTGGATTTTTGTGACAGAAAAGTTAGTCAAAACTGAAACTTTTTTCTGTTTGACAAAACTGTGTTTAAACATTTCAGTTACAGCTGTAGTTGTCCTTGCATCAGCTCCATGAACCCGCCACCTTGTTGTTGTCATTGTGCTTTGTTTTATTTCTTTTATCCTTCTCTGATCTGACAGAAAATCACCAGTCTGTGCGTCTGTGTCCCACTCTGACGGACACAACGGTTCTTTGTATTCTGAGCTCCCTTCTGTAGTTTTCTATACAATTTTTCTAACTCAAAATGTTATAACGTCTGATGATTTATTTGTTTGTCGTCTACATTGTTATTTTTTTTCTAAATGCTTTCTTTTATTATTTTATTTTGACATTGACATTAACTACCAAGTAATGATTGAAATACGTTTTTGTATAACCTGTTTCTAGGATATTTAGCAACATGAAACCCACTAAATGCACCTTAAATGATTCAATTAATTTCCCTCTAAAATGTGTTTTAGAGAAAAAATGATGATCAATTAATAAAAGTTAGACACCAATGATCTGATTATCAGTTAGTAGACAGGTAAAAAATCTGCAGTGTTATACATGATGGCACGGTAAAGGCAGTGATGAATATTTGGACAAAATAAACAACAAACACTTTAGGAAAAATAGAAACTTGTTTATGAATGATTAAAAGACAAGACTGAAACTCAAGGAGGCTGCAGTGAGAACAAGAGGTGCAGCAATTTCCAAGAAGTATTGATTATTTTGCTACATGTGACAACAAGCTGCAAGCTTCTTCATGGCTCTGGACGAAGGAGCAGAGTTGAGAACAATTCCTTCCTTTCAAGCCAAACATCCACGTCTGGATAAAATATTCCACAAAGTTTTGGGAAAATGTGTTGTTGTCTGATGAAACCAAACAGATAGTTTTCGTTCGTAGCAAATCGTGGTATCTTTGGAAACAAAAAATACACTAAGCATGACCAAAAGAACATCACACCCAATGTGGAACGTGGTGATGGCATCATCATGCTCTAGGCCCCTGAGCAAGATGAAGAAACCTCAAAGTCTAGAGGTTATTTTCGCCACAGTTCAATGAAAAATAAATAAAGTGAATAGCAAGAAATACCTCTCATTTCTGGCTCCATACAAACTGAAGCAAAGCTACATAGGAAGAAAGATTTTATTTTTCTGTGTTACAGTAAGTCCAAGCAATCATCCAAATCAACAGAAGAATGTGTTAATTTTCGAAAAAGGAAAGTCCATAGTTGAAAAACCTGCAGAGTCAGTCAAGGAGTGACGAAAGATGTCCTTATAGTTATGCTGAACCTTTGCTAGGAGGAGCAGGCAATAATTTGTCTAGTCACAACGTAGTATTTAAAATACTTAACATTGAAACTGAATCAAAAAGTACCTTAACAAATTGTTAGATCAAGACCATGCACACTTATGCAGTCATTCTAATCTTTAGTTATTTCCATAAATTTTCGATCAGATTAAAGTGGGAACTCTAGCTTAGCTTTTCCAAAATGTTAATAGTACAGCCAGTTGAGAGAAACTATTATATAAAAAAAAGAATATTTATGAGAAGTTGCAGAGATGTTAAATACTTTAACCACTGTTAGCCTTCAAATTCTCAAATGACCATATTTTTTTTTCTCTCCATTTATTTCTTTCATGCTTTATTATTGTACGTGTCAAACTCAACACTAGGGATGAATAAAATCCTCTTAGAGAGGGGCATTTGGCTGAGGTAAAGTGCGCGAAGTATCCGCCTCAAGTGCCTCCAGGGCGGCTCATAGGTGATGGTCCGAAAAAAAAAACATGTCTGACCAGGAGGACACCCTGGGGCAGATCCTGGAGAGGTGGGAGAGATTAAATTTCACAGCTATCTTTGAAAAGTATCTGTATTTCTCTGGGAAAATCTGGTGGAGGTGACGAGGTGAGAGAAGTCTACAGACTGGGATGCCAGGGCGGTAAGATGTTGATTGTAACATCTGTCTATATCAGAAAAATTATATGGATGTATTCTCACTTTTGACTTACATTTTGAATCAGTTACACTGAACAATTAATAGATGTCAATCAATAAGATCATTTTTGTTCACAACGTGATGAATTTGTGTCACTCAATGAATAACTCATTTGATAGGTCTGAAGTAAAGGCAATGCATGTCAGTTTTCAGATGATCAAGAAATAAAATTTTATATAACATTAAACATTATCAAAAAAAAATTCCAACTAAGCAAGTGATGCAAAATGCATAGGTGAGCTGGCAAACTCACATATTTGCCTTTAAACTTGAGTCCAGAAAATAACAACCTTGACTAAAAGAATGAGGTAATAATAAAAAAGTTATGAAAGTAAATTATTCATCCATCTGCAATAGCAACCCTGCCTGTCAATCCCGGCCCTGCACAGCTGTCTAGTCAGATGGAGGGTGGCAGGGATGACCCTGTCTGCATTGTCCAGCCAGGAAGTGTGAGTTGTTGCAAAAGGTGATGCTGCAGGAAGTGGAACAATTTTGTTATAGGCTGTAGTTGGACTGATAGTTTTGCATGCCACTACATATCACACATTTGTAAATGTACATTTATTTTTTGATCTTCTGTAATTAGTATAATGATGGATGCCTATGAACATATATGATTTGGCATTTTATGGAGTGACCAGTCATTTTTCTTATTCAGCTCACAAATATGGTTAAAAATAATATTTTAACCTATTTGTGGACGTCTCCCACAGTCCTGGGAAATGTCGAATCAATATTTTAAATGTCAAATTTTTATTTTTTAGTGCTTTTGGCAGCTGAGGGGACACCACCACCCGAGTGTCAAGCTAGGACTGCAGGAGGGTTAAGGAATTACGTGTTATAGTCATGGAGTTCAGCTAAAAGGGAAAGATGCTGGAGCAAACTGAGAACCAGGCAAGGGCTGAGAAGTGCCAGATTCAATGCACCTGTCTCTTCTCAGAACTCCCTACAGTTTAAACCACATGCTGTTTATACACAAGACTGTTATTTCTGTGACTTTTTCACAAGATTGGAGGTTAGTATACATTAATTATTGTATAGCATTAATGACATTAGTGATATTTTACTTACTTTGTTTATAATACCGATTAATAGTACATAAGAGTTGCTTGAGGTTGGCTCATGCTCTTCTGTTACATAGTTACAGTCTGTTGCACTCACAGGATCACAAAAGGAAAGTAAATAAATTAATAATAACACAAACAAGGAGAGCATATGTTTTGTCACTAAATATTTCATCATAAGGACCAACTTGCATTTATCAGGACTACAGACATTCAAGCACTGCCTGTGAAACTTACAGAAACACAGACTCTGCAGTGTGTGGTTTCTGTGGTCTCCACTTTGCTTGGCAGGAGGTGTCTTTTCTTGCCTCATCATTTATTTTCTGAGCATAAGTCTTTCATTTTCACCAATAGTTTTGTTCTTTTACAAAGTTTTCCTCAAAAAGTTTGCCAGATATGTTTCTTCGAGAAATTTGCATCTTCTCCTTTTGTGGTTTTGTAGAGACAAGCAGGGAATAAAATCGCCTGACCAGAACCATTAAACCATTTTTTCTTTTGTTTTCATTGTGTGCTTTGACTACTGAGCAAACAAGAAACACTATCATGACTATCAGAGTCAAACAAGAAAGACCAATTCCCATCGTGAGCATAAATAGATTGAAATGTTTTTTTTTTTTTTGATAACAGCAGGAAACTTATTCAAATCCACAGACTAATTTAAAATCACTATCTGTGTTATTGCAACTTTCTGCTCATTAAGGAAAGATTGTGCATGTGACAAAAGAAAATTTGCACTATAAATGTGGGGAGATTTCAGCATGATTTGACAAGTAAGACTGTAGAAGCCTGTTACTGCCATCAGAAAAACAGCAAGAATCCATTCTGGTCAAAGAGTTATTATGATGAATCATTGTCACCATGGTTTTTTTTATAGTTTTTGAATATAGTTCTTTTTTGATTGTTAATATTTTACATGTTATATGGATGGAATATGTTGAAGGTAAATTATTGTATTACACATAGATTATTGTTTTCCTGTTAATCTGAAATCAATAAATATTAGGTTGTTTTTTTTTTGGTTTTTTGTTGCACAAAATCAAATGTTTACAGTTTCAAATAGCAAGATCGCAAAAAAGGAAGTTATTAAGTTATTGTCACTGTCCAGGGTCTGTTTATTGGGCAGAATCTTGACCAACTCCTGTTAGCCACTGTACTAGCCTTCTTTATGTCTATACTAAAAGGTTAGTACTGCTACCTTCTGAATATGAAATGATCATGTTTATACAAGGTAACTATGATGTTTTTACAATATTAGTATCACATTTATGTGCTATATTATCGTGTTTGTATGTATTATCAGGTTTGTACAATATAACTATCACTTTAATTGATTATATTGATATTACTATCAATATAATTTTTGCTCTCGAAAATTAATTTTTCTCCCTGACAGCAATACACTTTATTTCTCTCAATTTAAAACAATTTCTGAGAAGACTGAACATCATAATGAGAAAGTAGAAGTCTGAGCCACTGATTCTGTTTTAGACTTTCACCCACACAGCTTTGGCAATCTGACAGGCAGCATTATAAAACTAGTATGAACTACAAAACAAATGATTTTTTTCTCTCTCTAGCTCCTGTATAGCTTATTATCTACATTGATGGTGTGTTGTGTGTCTTTTTTATCTTCTATACTAACATTACGTTTGACATTTATGTAAATACGTCAACATGGTACAAGATGGAAAATCCCATCAGTTGCCTTATTTTTTTTAAACCTTATTTGCTTAAACTATGATGCTTTCACTTAGAAGATTGTACTAGTTTTAGTGTACTTCTAAATGAATAGTTGAAATAAATGACTTCTTCATCATTATCAACCAGTCATAAAGTGCTCTGGATTCAGCAGTTACAAGAACAAAACCCTTTAATGTTTTCAACATCAGGGTTGCATGACATTGTCACAGTGTCATGCAACCCTTTTCATTCACATTAAACACAAACACATTCAGAAATTACTTTAAAGATGACAAAGTGTATTTTTATTTTGTTAGCACAAAAGGTTTGCGTGGATGAAAATATTCTGTTCCATCAGGAAGCCAAGATGGGTTGCAGAGGGTCTAAGTATGCCTATCTTATTATTATAGCTTTAAAACTTATCAATTCTTCAAATCACTCTGGTTGATGTGGAAGGGAAAACGATATCTCAGGAGAATCAGGAGAATAGCAACAAAATCTACAGAACATCAACAAAACGTGTCGCCCCACTGTATAGTTTAAAAATATAAAATGTACCTGAAGATTATTAAACTGTATAAAGCAGTTTATTGAAGCTTAAAAATAAAAAGACATGTCTGTAAGTTAGCAAAACCAGACTCTTGAATTGCCAGAGTGAAAATAGGTTAATTTAACAAAGGAAAACAAACTGAGACAAAATACCAATATAACTCTGAATCTGTTCATTTGAAGGTCATCATAAGATGTTGTTAATTGTTTTGTTAATACAACAACTATGTTTAAAAATGAAATGAAATGACATCAGATTTATAAAACTCTTTTCAGGACCCTCAAAAATGCTTTGCAGTGAAATCAGTCATTACCATTTACACACACATTCACACTTTTAGTCGTAGTTGCCCTGAGGCAGTCTAACAAAATGTACATATTTGTGTGTTTGTAAATGCAAAGCTTACATGTGCATGCACACACACACAAACATACTCGAGGCTTTTATTGAGGTCCAGGGGTATGCAATTTGACTTCAAAAAGTCCTCATGTATGACTGCATATTTACACCTTAGAGATCTCAAGGTAACTTGCTGGTTGTTTGTGTGTGCTGGTGGTGTGTCCTGAGGTAAAGGTGTTTTACATCAGAATGCAGGAAGCAAAGAAACAAACAGCAGAAAAGAGATCAAAGAAAATGTAAAAATAATAACACAGAAATGGTCTAAAACACAATATATGTGAGACACGTTGAGCCAATAAGACTTTATCGTTACAGACTTAGATAAGAAAAGATGGAAGATAAGAAAAAAATACGGAAAAAAACAGAATGCTGCATGTTCAGTTTGTCTATGAATAAGCAACTCAAGGGAAAAAAAAGGCAGTCACATAAATCATGGGAATCTGCGGTTCTTTTAAATTATACTGAGATTCAGCATCAGCTCAGACTGTGCAGAACAGTCTCTTTGTTTACAAATGCTATACCAGCTCATCTTGACTGACAAAGTTGGTAATCAAACACATTTCCACCAGGACAGAAGAGCACAGCAAGAATACACAGAAAAACAAAACCCTTCAGAAAAACCTTGTGTTCATTTCCACAAAGAGAAGACAGGCAGACATTCCACCAAATCAGAGTCAGGATAAAAAAAAAAAAAAAAAAAAAAAAAAAAAACTTTTAAAATGAGCAGACCTGGAGGTGTTTGCAGCCAACTTCATGAAACATCAGACGAAAACGGAGCACTGAGTACTGGTGCTCTGTTGCATTAACACAGATCTTGTTAGGTAGTTTACTAACTCGTCTTCTGTAAGATTCTGAAAGCAACAATTACCATCTTGAACCACTGAGCTTTAAGCTGATACATTGTACATTCTGGTACTGCATATTATTTTAAACCTAAGAAGGCCTCAAACAATTTATGGAGATTTTGAGTTGAATTTTCAGAAAGGAAATTAGCACATATGCATTCAGATTTACAGGTCAGGACTAAAAGCATAAAGCAGAACCTCCTAAGAGCAAAATCTGTGACTGACTGAGTCATGAAACTTGGAACACAAATTGAGAAGTTCTCAAATAAACATCTTTTCTGCTTGGAGCTTCTATGTTCTCCCAATGCATGTGTAAATTTTCTTTGGGTACTTCAGCTTCATCTCAAAGAATTTCTTGAATAAAAGTAACAGAGTAATTGTTTTGTACATCAATACAAAGATGGAAAAAAGGTGACTGTCTGAAGAGAAGTTCTTGAAGTAAGGACAGTTTGTACTTTTTCACCAGCCTGATGCATCAGACTTGTTTTTAGTTCTGTAATAGAAAAAGAAACAGCTTTAACTCAACACAAATTACAAACTAAATTACTCTAAAAGCTTCCCCTACGTGATGAATCATTGCTTTACTTGAACTAGATTTCATTATTCAGAAGAATGGAAGTGCTTATTGTCCAAGAGATGCAGTTAGAGCATGTTTAAAATAGTTGCAATATTTCACTGTAGTGTTGGTCATGCGGTTCACTCATAATTCAGCTCACCTGTTTCAACAAAGGTCGACTAGAGGATTTTCCCCTGTCTTTTTTTTAAACCACAAAGGCATAGAATTTAATGAAAGTTGTACTCAGGTATCCCATTTGGTGCAATGTACTACCTGCACTCCTGTGTTTAATGGAGCAGCGCAACACTGCTTGTAGGAAGAAATTAAAGTTATGGAAGAAGGAAAAGACTGAAATCAAAAAACAACAATTAGTCTCTAAACACAGTTCAAAATGTTCAAAGTGTAACGCAGTTTTAACACTGTTCCATGCATTAAGAAAACCATTAAACATTGCAAATTAGCAATTATATACTTTCGATTAACTGTTTAGTTTGCAATTCTAAGTAAAATATAAAAACAAAAAATACCGTGATTAAATGCTTCTTTACTGTGACAATGAAATAAGTTTATCAAGCTTTAGATTATGGAAGTAATATTTCCATTATCTTATGATATGATAATATTGTACAGTATTTTGTACTTATGAACACTGGATAAAGAGAATTAAAGCAGCATGTTTCCACCCAAGTATCTTTAGTTGCCTAAGACTGTAGTTTAAGTTTGTTAATATTGCTTATTACAGTTTTGGGGTGGGCTGCACAGTGCCACAGTTGGTAGCACTGTTGCCTTGCAGCAAGAAGTTCCTGGATTCGATTCCAGGTACTCCAGCTTCCTCCCAAAGTCCAAAAATATGACTGTCAAGTTAATTGTCTCTCTAAATTCTCCCTAGGTGTGTAGCGTGGTTGTTTGTCCTGTCTGTCTCTGTGTTTCCCTGTGACAGACCGGTAACCTGCCCCGCCTCTCGACCAAAACGTTAGCTGGAGATAGGCACCAGTACCTCACGACCCCACTAGGGAGAAGTGTGTAAGAAAATGTATGTATGTATGTATGTATGTATGTATGTATGTATGTATGTATGTAAGGATGTATGGATGGATGGATGGATGGATGGATGGATGGATGGATGGATGGATGGATGGATATGGATGGATGGATGGATGGATGGATGGATGGATGGATGGATGGATGGATGGATGGATGGATGGATGGATGGATGGATGGATGGATGGATGGATGGACATTTTTGAGGTATCAGTTGCATCTAGGAGAGCCAAAGTGAGCTAATCCCTAAATTTGTTGCACATCTTTTCTGTTCATGTCTTATCATGGAAGATAGGAGTTACTGTAGCGACTTGTTAAAATTTAGTGGTAAACATTCAAAATAAATAGTAAAAAAAAGGGCTGTTTGGCCAGATTTCATCTGTTGGACATCGACTGAATCAGGTGTTCTAATTAGATACTAAACTTTGTGAACACAAGAAATGTTGTGTTTCACCTTAAGGGGTGGGAGGAGGTAAGACGATGGTTACATTTAAATGCATTGAATGACTCTTGTCTCACTGACTTCTTTCAAACAATGAGCCAAAAGTAGAACTTCATTAAATAGGAGACTCCATGTATTTGACAGTTGAGCTTTCTTGGCCAGCTTTCATTTCTTCATCAAATAAGAGGTAGTCTCAAAGGAACTGCTTTATTAAAAAATAATAATAGCACAATGAAAAATGTTTTTGACTGGACTTCTTCTTTTCCCTCTGTTTCTAAGATGCCTTTTGAGTTTGAGTTAGACTTTCTACATAGAGAAAAATAAAAAGTGCAGGAAATGTGGGCATTTCAGCAGCGTTTAAAATCAAAACTGAATGATCTGTGTTTTGATGTATTATTAATGACCATTAATGACTCTAATAAACAATTTTTGTCCCAAAAAGATGTTAAAATGAACCTCAGTAATTTCATTTGTGCACATTTTTCTGTCATTATTGTTTCCCTTCCAACATATGTAGGAGCACAGCAAAACCACGAGCAGAGAGCAATTATTCAGTGGTATTTTACTAGTATTAATGGATGCCTTCGGTTGATTTTTAGTGCTGTCCTGTTGATGTTTTACATTTGACTGTCTCATCTTTATCAATGTTTTTCTTCATGTAACAAAACCAAAGAACACCAAACATGAACAATGTTTTACTCCTTTAACAAAATATAAACTAAAATGTGTACTACTGGCAACAGCTTTAGGAAAAGCTGCCACCTACAAGCCAGTTCTGATCTGTTTCTGTAATTCTAGGTTTTCTTTAATCCAAACATGTCCTCTTTTCAATGACTATTATTTATGAAGTGTTCTCTCTGGCAAATTTTTATTTGGCCCTCACATTTTTCTGAGAAAACAAAGGTTTCCTCCTTGCACAACTCCCATTAAAGTTACATTTGAGCAGTCTTTTCTTACTAATTCAACAGCAGCAAGAACCTGTTGTATGATGAATCTTTTGAGGTTTTTAAATATTTCATTTTGCACCTTGTGATCTTCTCCAAGGGTGAACTTGCTTTGGCAGCCCATCCGTGGCATATTGCAGTTGTTTTAAATGTGTTGCACTTACACACTGTTTTCTCTATATTGAAATGGCTGGTTTAACTTCAGATTTTCCTTATGCCTCTTTTAATCCCATGCCTGACTCATAAACTGTGACAATCTTCTAAATGGCCTCAGACAGCTCTTTTGATCTCATCATGGTACTCTCCCACCAAGGGTGAGGAGCACACCACTCTGAATGTTTGAGGTTCAAAGAGGACAAAACCTTCCTTTAAACCATGTTTTAAATGTGCGGGTGTCCTCATTTATTTTTCAACAGTAACTTTTCATTACATTTTCCAGATCGGCATTTTCTTCAGTTTTTGTTTTCTATTCATAGAATAACTCCACTTTGTAAGAGTTTGTAAAATTGATAGTAAATATCTGTTTGCAAGCACACAAGCTGTGTTAGGTTGTTCTAACTTTCAATGGTTACATATGATCACAAATCTTTTTTGATCCTTTTTGAGCAATTTTTTCATACACAATCAAAGTAGTTTACTTACATCCTATATGATACAGTGAAATGTTTCAACAGAAGTATTTCATATTCGCTCTTTGACTAATTTAGATATCTGACATGAAGGTTGCTAGTTTCAGCAAACCTTGCAGCACTCAGACTCTACAATATGTTGTGTGTCTTAATAGCATTTCATGGTGGCTTTATGTGAGCAATCTTCACACAACTTTCAAAAAAACACCTAAATAAATTAAATTGGAAGCTGTATAGTCCAAAGCTTTGGACTGATGAGGTAACTCTGCTGTATGGTGAACATCCACACCAAGCAAGAGAAAAAAAAAAAACTTCATTGGATCAAAGTCCCAAATCAAAGTGTAAGTTACATAACGGGTCACTAAGTGCAGCTAAGGGCACAGATACCAACTCTTACACAAACAACCCTCATTAAAGTTTTATGTCGTCTCTGGCAGTCAGCTGCTGCTCCTGCTGCTGCTTTCATGTGCTCATTACTCAAAAGCTAAAATATGAGAGCATTTCCTGCTGCCTGTCTTTATGCATGTTTCCCTTGTAAAATGTACAGCTTTGAAAAATATATATAAAAAAAAAGGCATTTGAATATTTTTTAGCTTTGCAGTCGATTGGAGAATATTGATTTCACTAATGGGATTGATTGTTTCTATTACCTCAGCTATTCATGACCTTGAAAACACTGCATAAAGGCTTCTACACAAATATAGAAGCTGTAGAAAAAAATATGGATGCTTACTGTTGCTTCCTTCAATTTTTTCAGTCTGAGCATAATTTGTTTGGACTTTGTAGAGATGACGCTATACAATTACTTTTATATATTGCTGTTTGTTTCTCCACGTACAGTGAGACAAAACTGGTGAATGAGATCAAAATGTTTTAAACTAAAAAAAAAAAAGTTCTACCTAATAATTCCCAATAGATAAATTATTGCTAGACTCTTGCAAACACCATGGTTGTTTTCATAGAGTACTTTTTGTACGATTTTATTATAACAAAGAAAAACACTACAGGCTACAACCCTACTGAAGAAAATCAGAACTCATTGCAAGGATCAAGTGGCACAACATAGCTCAGTGCTGTTCTGTCTGTTTCCCATACAACAGACCTGTGCTACACCATTCCTGGTTCCCCTTTAGGGTAGGTCAATATTACTATGAAATGGCACAGTTAGAGGAGAGTCAATGGTGTCACACAACACAGTTCATTGACTGGAGGGATAAACATGTCAATGATTGTGAAAAGCAATGAGACATTCTACTTTATAATCATATATACATCTTAATATATGGTATTACTATAAGGTAATCAAGAAGACAGAACTTTAAAATTTCATGGCTTTTATTTTTTCTATTACTAAGAACTGTTGACTAATCCTAAAACCTAAATGAGTCTAATTTTTTCATTTCCTATTTTTCTTCTTGAAACTCCTTCCACCAGGAAGGATCACACTTATATCCTCTCTCTCTTTAACCTTGCTGCTATTTTTAATAACATTATTTCAGCAAACTTTAGCGACATTTGCATTTTCATGGGTCTGACCTATACAGACGTCAACCCTCCGGCCTTAATGTTTATATATGCCCTCCTTCACCTGCAAACTGCTGCAGGCAATAACACATGTCTGGGTTTTAGTTACCTCTCCCATCTTTCCAATTTTCTGTCCTTGATCTGCGCTTTCCTTCAATAGCCGGAGGCTTGTGGATGGAGAAGCACCACGTTTAACAGCTTGCCATCATTTTAGCCGTAAGTGAATGGAGTGACAGCTGGCTAAAGTTCACAGTTACCCTGTTCAACCTGCTGGTTACTGCTGTCTGACTTCCATAAAAATTGAACAGAAAATACAATAACTTAAAGTACTTTCCTTATATTTGAACTTAATTATTTACTTCATACAATATTTAAAATGTAAAGAGTATATTTTGTGGTGAAGGGGTAAAGCCTCTATCTGACCATCACAGGTTAGAGTCCTGGACTATTTATGTTTGCCCACTCTCTCATAACCCACATTCTTGTCAATACTCTTGCTTTAATTCATGCATGTTTGTCCCATGGCAGCTATTTGGGGGCGCCTAAATGCTTGCTCTCACAAAGTGCTGCTAATCTTCGCAAAACTCCTCCTTGCAGCAGTAGTTTCCTGCTGAGCTTCTATTTCCCCACATCTTCCCCAGATATCTTCAACAGACTAGCAGCAGCAATTAGCAAATAAAGAAGCTGCACATCTGCTGAGATTATAATATGAACTAGTTCTTAATCCATCACTCCTAAAAATGGGTGTCATGATGAGAAACACCCCTGTGATGACATGTTGAAGGTGGAGTCTTCAGGAGCTTCTTCAAGAGATAGAGCTCAATCTCAAGGTGTCAAACTGTAAAGTCAATAGATTACATAGAATAGATCCTTTCTTTTTCCCATATTGTTTGAAACCTGTGGCCTGCCGAATAATGTGGAACATCCTCCTTAAGTAGATTTCCTTTAATGGAGCTCACTAGACAAACTACATATCCCAGCTCTCTGAAATTAATTATAGTGATTCAAAGAGCCCTGACAAACAACACATCTATCAATTTAAGAGCACAACAAAACATAAAATTTTTATGACACTTAAATCCAATTTGCATAATAATTTGGAATACGATGTTTGTGTACATCCATCATTGGGTCATAGGAAGCATTAATAAAAAAGGACAGCTCTAGACTGTAGCAAACAATTACGCCTGTAGAGATGATCTTCATGGTTGACCTTCCCTGTATCCAGGACTTGTGCAGGTCTAGCTTCTGGAAAGGAACGGCTTACATCTCTGCAGACCCCAAACATTCTGGACATAAACTATTTCAACTTTTACCTTTAGGTTGACACAATGCTATTTTCAAGAAACTGCTGTTACAAAGACAGTTTCTTTCCCCAGGCTGTCTCTCTGATCAACACAATGAAGACCTTATAACCTGGTTTTATGCAGTGAGCATGAGAAAACACAATTGAAGTTGAAAAAAAAGTGCTTTTCAAACCAAGATGCTGCTTTCAAAGTGTCTCAGAAAAACATAACCAAATGTTTACCAGCGTGAACTGAATCTATGATGATAATAGCTTGTTAGTCTCATCAGCTATTGTGAGATGAAATCCAGGTAATGACTGGATTGGAAATAACAAAAATAACTTTGTTATTGAATGAACATGAATGAACATGGACACTTCCTCCTAAATCACAAGCTAGTCTCAGAGTGTGTGTGCGCGCGTGTATAAAAATGCTTTTGGCATGAGTGGAATGATAACATTTCAAAGTTCTTCATTTCCCCAGCTCTGGCACAGAGAAAGTCGGAGCAGAATGCCAACAGCTAGGCATTATCTGCCTTCGCTGCAGTATATCGGTCTTCCTTGGGCAGAACAAGATCTGTAACATGCTGCTCTTTTGCAAATATTTGTATCGTGAGACCCCATCATTTTACTTCGACTATCTGAATATGATTTCTTTTTCTCACTGACTGCATTTTCTTTTCTTGTAATCAACTCTGTGTGATACTTTCTCATCCCACTGATGGATGTGGGAAATAAATAGTTGTATATACATATGGTACTATTTGTTTTTCAATGCCTGTGATGTATACATCCAGCTAAATTAATTCACAGTGCACTATATAATTTTCAAGACATATGACAATATGAACAATAAGAAATTCTAAAAAAAATTCTGGCAGGAGGTTTATTTCAGCTTTTATTACATCAGAGCTTTGAAGCACTGAAGAAAACTTGAAAATAAAATAATTTGAATTTTATGCAATAATGGCTTTGCCAGAGGTAAACCAGTAGAAAACAATCTTCATGGTGACAGCACACAGGTGCCTGTGAATTCAGTGAAAAATCTCTCAGAAGAGACCTTCACATGTTTACAATGGGATTTGGACAGACAGCGAGGGAGAAGCGAGCAAACACAATGTCAGAATGTGTTATGTGCTCCAAGTCTCTTGAATGCCAGTCAGTCAGAGATGAAGATAAACTTGGGCACTGAATAGGATTATCTGCAGTCTCCTATCAAACATAGAAAAGGGTTTTCTGCAGAAATACCAGTAAACATGCTCCCACCAACATGAGTTGTTTCAGCAAAAGGGCTTACAGTTGAAGAGAAATTTTATACATTTACACTGACTAATGGATTTGGAAAAGTCTGTCATCCACAAGACATCTTTTGGGAACTATAAGAAAAAGATGTTATGGTAATACATTCTGTTGCATTGAATTCAATAAGGATGTTGATTATTTTATGTCTTCTCAGATGCCATCAATTATTAGGTTTTAATAATAAAAAAAGGCTTCAGAATGGAAGAACTTCAATAAATTCATACTACTACTCACTGTCATTGATTTGAAAACTACACAGTGCACACCAAACACAGTTTGGTCAGATCTGTTGCCATGAATCATCTGTTTTATGTGACCCCTGCCATGTTGCTCTCCTGGTCCTTCTAATTAGCTCATTGCTTTCACCTTTACCTCTGCTTTTCTGCTTTCACTCAGTATTGGATCACTTGTCATT
This sequence comes from Poeciliopsis prolifica, assembly GCF_027474105.1. Lineage (NCBI taxonomy): Eukaryota > Metazoa > Chordata > Actinopteri > Cyprinodontiformes > Poeciliidae > Poeciliopsis > Poeciliopsis prolifica. The sequence continues at coordinate 10,672,349 of NW_026562384.1, read as the reverse complement.
CTTGTCACAGCCTGTGAAGGTTCCTGTCTCTTTTTCCATTCATGTACCTGGCCTGTTTTCTGCCCCCTGATCAGTGCCAAAGCCTTCTTCTTGCCCATTTTTGAGTGACTTAATTCATTTGAAACTTTGATGTCGTCTGGCTTACCTTGTGTGTGAAAGGTGCTATCTTCATAAACATGCCTTGACGCAAACTTATGTCCATAATTAGCCTAGTTTAAGTTATTAGACACATGATGAAAGCTGTGAGGAATATGTCTCCTGACACACAAAGTCTCTTAAGAGCAGTAAGCAGCTTGCTTCTCTCAGGAAGGTCTGCTGACAGGTTCTACAAATCTGGTTTATACTGGAAATCACATTTTTCCTCCTTTCTGCTTCCTGTCTCACTGTTTCCAGCTGTCTCCACCATTCTTTAAGGCTTTTATTTCTGATGGCTCAAATCGATTCAAACTACAAGGGAATAACAAATGAAAACCAGCAGCTTTCTCTTTCCCTTTCAACACACAAAACATGCACAAACACCTAAATACACACATGCTTTCATTGAATGCCTCCTCCTGTTAAGCTAGCGGAGACACTATCATACAGTACAGACTGGGTGTACAGCGAGGCACAAAATACAAACCACAGGGACCCATAATTTAGTTCATTTAATCCTTTCCTGTTCCTTTAGATTGTTCTCTGTTTCTCATCTAGCAGGAGGCAGCGCCCCCGCAACGTCAATCAACATGTTATGGCTTTTACTTTGTGGCACAAGGCTCTCTTTACAAGCAAGCATTTTGATTAATTTGGTGAAACATAACTTTTATTTTTTCATAAAAAATACAGAAAAATGACAATAAAAATTGGTTTGTTCTGTTTTTTTTTTCTTTCAGTTTCCATCCTTTCCAGAACTGAGAGTGCTGGATGTGTTTGCAGTATCAGTCAACCGGATCAGTGATTCCACTTCCCTTGTTTTAAAGCGACTGCACGGCTGCAGGAGTGAGTCGTCGTGAGAACGAAGATGAGTTACATATTTTGTTGGTGATAAGAGGATATCTGTAAAAGGCAGATTAAACAGAGGAAGCACAATAGAACAGAGAGATAAGAGAGTATAGGACAATGCAGGAGTGAAGACTTGATAGAGAAGATGATGTACCTGACGTTGCACATGTGATAACTGGTTCCTGATACCATTGCATACCAAATCCTATTTCTTCTGTGGATGTAAAGTGACATGACTTTTGTAGTCCATGAGCTTGGGAATACCAATACTTCTCATTTAATCTGCATTTCTCCAAATGGGAGTAAGCAGATTTCATTTATGTTAGGAAGTAATTTTATTCATCGTTTTAAATGTGATGATTACCAACTTTTCTGTATTAATGTTTATTCAGGTGTCCAATTTGTAATGTTGAGAATTTCCCCATGGACATCACTAAAGTATTTCTACTCTAATCTAATAATCTAAACTAATATAATGCTTTTTCTACCAACCACTCAAAGCAATTGGCTATCTCCAGCAGTTAAAGGCAGGGTACATCCTGGCTCTATTGCCAAATAGTACCAGGTCAACAAATACACACAGGACAAACAAGCATTAACATTAATTTTTTACCTCAATTTCCAGTCTGACAGTCTGTGACAGTCTATGTCAGTCTGCATAAATTGTGGTCACTTGGCAGAGCAGGTCAACATGTCATTCTCCTACAGGAGAGAAGAAAAACCTGAGAGGCGATGAAGAGGGGAGCAGGAGAGTAATCTGTTCTCCTGTGAGCTCTGTGAGCCTGTCAGACAATGTTGCAAGGACAAATTTAATTTAGTCGGGGGATTAAACCCTTTTCTGTGGCTCAATTTGCTTTGTGAATTTGGAGTTTTTCTGCAGCTGCTGCATGCTGACGAAGAAGCCCATTCACCTTTTGAGCTTCAGTTTGAAAATCTAATTAACTCTAAAAGCAGAAAAAGACTTTCATGGTATAATTAGTTCATATTAGCTCTACTGACAGATTGGTTATTGAAAAACACACATTTCAGCCCAGCACTTACATGGAAAAACTGAAACCAATTTTGTGCTATAAAACAGTGTTTCTTTTTTTTCCAGTGCAGAAAAAAAAGAAACACTTTTTCTTTTTTTCTGTTTCTTTTTGCTGCATTAAGCAAAAATAAAAAATAAAAAAAAAAGGAAAAAAAAAGACGTTCTCAAGTGACTGAGATTTTCACTTAACGGATAAAACTGCAATACTTTCTTTCCCACAAAGTAAATATAGTAAAAGATTTTTCCCTGAAGATATTTGCTGGTGAGAAGCATATCCCTTCATAAGCCTGTCCATCTCTTTCCCTCCTCCCGGGCAGCAGAGTAGGTGCCATTGACCTGAGAACAGAAATGAAATGTTTTGAGAGTTTAACTATATTTCTGTATTTACAGGTCTCAAAGTGAGCAAAAGAACCAAGAATTTAGTCTAAGCCAAAGTTCATCATGAGACAAAGTGGGCATAAGTTTGTATAGCAAAATAACATTCTTTCTTTCCTGAAATCTTTTAATCTTGGACGAATTTAATATTGTTGGAAGATTAGTATACGAAGAATAGACATGCAGAATATTGCCCTCCATGCTTTATTTGTCTTAAAAAAATGTCAGAGTAGGTTGGTGAAAAACAAGAAATAGGTTGGTGAAAAACAAGAAAAGTAAAACTCTGAAGTTTGTTCAGTTAAGAACAGAATAAGTGAGAAGTCAATATGCATAATAATTGTTCATTTTATAAGTTATTCACAGGTAAAAAGACGAAATAGAAAACCAAAAGCTTTGAAACAAATAGTCATCGGAAGGATTATGAGAATTTTCAGTTTAACAAATCAAATGCTGCTAGTTGAGCTCCTCTCTCTATATAAACAGACACTTGACACAACAGACGTGTTGACACAGCAGAAAGTGGCTAAACAGACACAAAATAATTCCAGTAATGAAATTTGCTGTCAGTATGAGTAAATATTTAATTTTAAGAAAAAGCAGAAAAGAGAATCTAATGCTCAGGTGAACTTTACATCTTGAAAATCTGAGATCATATTTGTAAAATATATCAATAGGATGTTCACTATTAATTCTATTTTAGGGTCAGATCATTTCTCTTCATGTAGAAAACCCAGTTTGCTCTTTTTTCCCCTTGTTTATTATACCAGCAAATCTATTTTGATAAAAACAACCTCCTTCTCTTTGCAGGGAAGTGCATTTTTTCAGGCGAAACCCTTAATATTATGCTATCATGTTTTGAAAAATAATTTTATTTCACAAATTGGTTGCAATTTGAATAAAATGATTTTCTCACTTCACCTCTCTCTCCCATCACAGAGATTTACGCAATCAGGGGCTGTTCCTTGTAGCCCCTGTTCGGGCATCATGCACTTGTTAAAGTCTGTTCTTTTCTCAGGAGTCAGTGCATCATCCAGCTAAGGTCCAGGGCTGCGCTCACTCAGAGCTTTTCAGCTGGAATCACCTGGAGGAGATTCGCCTGGGTCTATCAACCTTCTTCCAGATGTTCCTCCTCTTCCTCCTGTGGATCAGTCGACTAGCCAACCAAGTCCCTCAGGTGACACCTGTTAACGTTTGTTCTCCTCATTTGCAAAACTTGTTCTTAATGTTTTCCCAGGTTAGGTTTTTGCATCTTGAGTTTCAAGTTGCAGGGAAGGTATATTCTCTGCGACTGTATGAGTAAAAAAACTCTTCTGAGGTACAAGTTATATCGGTTATGTCATATGAACACTATGATTAATTACACCTATTGGAGAACTCTATAGGGTGACACACATCTCAACAATTTGTGAGATGGAGAACTGAACCACAAGCTCCAGCAAAGTCCGTTGGTATAGGATAAGTCCCGATGGACAAAGAGGGACTCGGTTCCCAGGAAGAGCTGAGTCTCAGTGGGCTTTCAGATGCCAGAGGGGGCTTAATCCAGAGCTGCAGGTGTTGGCAAGTGAGGAATTTCCTCATTCATGTACAGGTGCTCTGCTGCAGTCCCACAGTTCAGAGGACCCCCTCTGCGTAGATCCAAGGAGTCGCTGATCCATCTAGATGACAGAACAATCCTCACTGAAGGAAAAACCACGTTTCTCCTTGTGCGACAGACTTTTAAGCATCCTGACCGGATGCTCAAGGGTCACACTCACATCATAGTCTGCCTCATTCCATTGTCGCGCTGGTCTCAGTTCCTTTTTTAGGCTGAGGTTCACCTGCTCAGGCTTTGTTTCTGTTCAGATCACTTCAGTCTCACTTCCTTTTCTCCCCTTTGCCGCTGTTACCACTTCTGAACTCTTAACCTGTGCTCTAAGATCAACTGCTATCAGCTCTTTAACCAACAACAATCATTACAACATACAGATTACACAAGACAAAGTTAATCACAAAATACTGATTATACATTTAAAAAATGTTTCCTTACTGATTACACATCTCAAAGTTCGACATTTCAGAATACTGGTTACATATGTCAAGCATTTCATTACGGTTAAAATAATCAGTATGATATACATTTTTAAGCCAACAACATTAATTTCCCTGGGACCCAACAGATCTCGAAAAACCTCATGAGAGGAAGGTCGACTCCAACTCCAGCTTCTTCGACAGTCAGCCAACTCAACTGTAATGCTGTTATCCACATATTGGAACTGTGACCCAGATATGAGGTCAACATGTGCTGTCACAACACTATTGTCCTGGAACATCAAAGTGAGCCACAGCTCGGGCTGCTGGAGTGATCACACAACAATCAGTAAAGTTGCTTAGAGACACAATTCACCCGCTCTCATCACAAATGCGGACGATCACTTCTGTACTGTATCAGTCAGTTCAGCATCTGTACAACCGTCCGACTGTAAAATAACAACACGAGTGTTGTTGACAAAATCCTACCTATTGATGCCATAAAGAATAGTTGTGCTTGACAAGGTTTATGCCAATAGATCTAGTTTTGCATTATTATTTATGCTCCACAAAGCATTTCAGTCTAAAAAGGATTCAAATTAACATGATCACCCAAACTGAAGTCAAATATGAGAACCATTTTGAAAAATACTAATGAAGTCTACTGTCTCCTAGAGGAGGCTAAGTAATATAGAAAAAAAATAAAGATTTTTTTTTCTTTTGCAGTGAAATCACAATCCTGCTTGTATCACAATTTCCAAAGATATAATCATTGGTCTTGAAGAAAAGGAAATATTATAGACAATTTAAAGGTCCGAGCCAAAACTGATTCCAGTGAACTTGAACAATTTTGCCATAATACAGCTATAAACAACAGTTATCAGTCAGGTTAACTTGGTAGTAGCAGTAGCAATAATACTTTTACAATGTCAAGGAAAAATTACAGAGTGCCACTAAATATATGCACTATGAATGAATAGGTTACTGACAGTTTTATGTAGCCTGAAAATATGCTATTTGAAATTCAGAGCACTTGATACGTGGCTAAAGCTATAACTGAAAGTTTATCTTACTGACACTATAAAAAAAAGAGGCACAAATCCTTGAGTTGCTTTTCTGATAGTCCTGGCTATCTGAAAGCAGATCCCTGGATACGGTTTTGTTTGTCCAATGAATCTTAAAAACTGGTAACAAGTTAAAACAAATTAGACCATTTTGAAGTGCGATCTGAGATCCAGACCAGGTAAATGTTAGCATTAATCATTCTCCAGCTGGTAGCTTTTGTAGAAGAGTCCATCTCTTTTCATTTCCATCTGCATGGAATATTGACTAAATATCCTGAGAAGCCTTTCATGTGTGATCATTAAGCTCTAGGTTCAGGTAGCAGTTGCTACTCTTTAGAGGTTTATAATATATATCACTAAAATGTTTTCACTACTTTTTGCTCACTCTCACACTGAGGAATGTGAGATGCAGCATTTGATATTCTAAGATCTCTGGGTTTTTAATAGCTCAATAACTTTGCTTTGAATTTAATTTTGTTCTTTAATTTCAAGCAGTAATACTAACTTTAGCAAAGATGCTAAAAGAAAAGAAGAAGATGAAACTGACATATAAAAGCATATAACTGCAGTGCATATGTAAGGTGATTTATGGATCGCTCCTCTCTACAATCTCTCTGTTTAGCAGACAGTCAACATGTTTGAATTCATCATGTACTGAGAAAGTACCTAAACCTTTGCTAGCTGTTTCATTGTCCTTATTTACTCAGAATCTGGCAATTTATTGATGTTTGTCAAAGAGGAACCATTTAACCAGATTTCTTAATAAGCAGAAATGCAAACTAAACCTTTGCAAGATGTGATATTGCTACGTAAAACAGCACATCACTATCCATAGCAACCATTTACGGTGGCAAGGCTATAAAATGGTGTAGCAGTAGCACACTGAAGCAGAGAAGGACGATTGTCCCAATGTCTGCTGTACAGAACATTGGTTTGCTGTTTAGCATCAGCGCCCAACAAAAATCATCTTCAGCTGTTGTATTATTTAATATTCCAAATGCCATTTATGATCGAGACCAGAAACTGAAATGCTGAAAGGCATTATAGTTTTACGGCCCCATCACACACACAAGAGACTATTTTAGATAAGTGGCGCATCTTGGCCTCCTTCAGTGTTTATGCTGGTGCTACTGGGTCCATTAAAACAGTAGACCTATTGATGAAGTTACAGAACTTATAGAACAAAACTGACATCTTCATAAATGTTTTTTCATTAGTCCCAGGATTTCAAGAATATAAGAGCCTGAAATAATGTTAAACATAAAAGGTAAAATGTCTTCAAAGCCAGCTCAACCTCTTTTTTTAAGGAAGTGCTGGATCGGCCTCTTTCCATTAAAGTACTTTTGACTGACTGTTTCAGCATTACGTGAACAGAAAATTAAGCAGGGAGCAAGTAAAAGATGACAGTTTCTTGGGGGTTCAGTCTGCAGCAGTTTCTCTCTCCTGAACGGTGAATACAAGAGACAGATGAGCAGAAATGATAATTTAAGAGAGATCAGGAGTAATGGACCGTTCCACAACCTCTTTTGTGATGAGAGGATTGTCGTAATGGTAGGAGCTTTTCTGCTGGTACTTGTACAAAGACGTAGCTTAAGTCAATACTGCCATCATATGATAGATAACAGACACAAGAAAGAAGTCAAGGAAAAAGAAGATATAAAATGAAGATGTTGAAATTTAGCAAATGATAAGGAGAAGAAATGACAATACCTTGATTTTAAAAGTACGAGGCTGATGCAACAAGTCTGCTTAATAGACATAAACTTCTTTAGATTTCAAATTAGCTCTATTAACTAAAGTGACCAGGAGATCAACAATGCAACAGTGATGGAGTCTATTTCACTGAATAAACAAACAGTAGAGATAAAAATTCATGTGAAACATTCTTCAGG